>NC_057795.1:200137637-200159519 GCF_018294505.1 Triticum aestivum
CTCCACACCACGGGTTCCTATTCAACCACCCCTCCATGGGCACCCCTCCACCGTCTACTGTTCATCCAGCCCTCCACACCACGGGGTCCTGCTCAACCACCCCTCCACGGCCACCCCTCCATTGTCTACTATTCATCCTGCCCTCCACACCAAGGGGTCCTGTTCATCCAGAGGCAACGCCACCGCTCACTGTTCATCCACCCCCCGCAACACTCACTGTTCATCCAATCGATTGGCTTCAGTTAGCAGCAGTAGCGAAGGAATCGCTCCATCGGGTTCAGTTAATAGCCATCGATGGACCGCTTGGGTTCAGTAACGCGTAGCCTGTAGTGCAATCGCTCGGGTTCAGTTAGAGCCCAATGCCTTGCTCGGATTCAGTTAGAGCCAACGCCTCGCACGTGTACGAGAGAAATGCGCATCGCTCGGCCCCCAACCTCCCACCATAACCGGCAACTCCCCAAAATTTTCCTCCCCCTCGCTTCTACCACGGTTTTTTCCGTCATGGACGGCCCAAAGAATGTCATGCAGCTGCGTCTCCGGCCCGCCCAGGACGAAAAGCCCATTTTCTGTCATGATTTTTTGTCATAGAAGTAGGAGCCCACCACATCTATGATGATACCGGGTTTTGTCACAATTATCGTCACAGAAGTGTCATATGTATGACATAATTTTTTTTACGTTCGGCCCAAAATGTCACGGATGTGTCTTTTTTTTGTAGTGTAGGGCCATGCGAGAAGGCCGCATCGGTCGACGCCCCGAGCGCAACGATCGAGGCTACGGCCGAGGCGGAGCAAGAGGTGGAGGACGATGGGACGACCGTGTCCCTCGCCAAGGGTGGCGTGACCGACCTCACAAGGACCGCTGGCAGGACCAGCCTCGCAGGGAGCTTGAAGAGATCAGCCTCGTGAGGATCGCCCACAAGGCAACGCAGGCCTTCCTCCTCTGCCACTACCACCAAGAAGGAATGAAGATCATCATCAGGACGAGGGGGCTGGGGGCTTCTAGGAGCCACGTGCAATCGCTTGCATCCTGGGCGGCGCTCAGGCCCCAGCCTCACAGAGCATCTTCAAGCAGTTTGCTCGCGGGGTGAATGCAGTCCTCCCCAAGCTTGAGGCCACACGCCCTCTCAGATGGTCCGCGTGTGCCATCACGTTCAGCTCAGCGGATCAGCTCAACTGCGCGGCGACGGCCGGTGTCCTCTTCCCCAGTCATCAGCAATGTACAAGTCACCAGGACCCTCATCGACGGTGGAGCAGGACTCAACATTCTGTCTGTCGAGACGTTCAACAATCTCCAAGTGCCCTATGATCAGCTTCAGCCAACCAAGCCTTTCTCAGGAGTCATTGATGGTTCCACTGTCCCGATAGGGCAGGTACGCCTTCCTGTCACCTTTGGACAGCGCAACAACTACCGCACCGAGCTCATTGACTTCGACGTCGCTCACATTCGCCTACCATACAATGCCATCCTCGGGTATCCGGCCCTGGCCAAGTTCATGGCAGTGACTCACCATGGCTACAACATCCTCAAGATGCCAGGAAGCAGCGGGGTCATCACGGTCCCATGTGAAGAGAAGGATGCGGTGTGCTCCCTCGAGCGCGCCTTCGAGGCCGCATCGATCGAGGACCCAGACAGCAAGAGTGGAAACCTCCCCAGAGCAGCTCCGAAGAAGAAGAATACATCACCTGGATCAAGCCCTCAGGAGGCAAGCACCTCCAGAGGCGCCACATCAGGACATGCGCCCATCCAAGGGGCGCCACCCTCCATCGCATAGGAAGGCGCGCCCGGTGCCCTCCTCGGGCAGGGCTCGGGGGCTCTCTCCTTGGGAGCCATCGACCTTGCCAAGATCACGAGGGAGACGCTTGGGCACCACTTGGAGGCGTGCTTCACGGCACGCTTGCCTTAGGAAGGCGTAAGGAAAGAAGGACCCAACCCTCAGGAGTTCATTACCAAGGCCACTATGGAGTTGGAGGAATCGAGAGTCATGCGCGGCAACCACCACCTACCTAGTGTAGCTCCCCATCCAGGCGAGGATGGTGGGCTGCGCATCTGCATCGACTACCCAGGGCTCAATCGAGTCGCTTCTCAGGAGTGCTTCTGGCCTTTGCACGTGGGGCGTTGCACGGGCCCGCCGCACAGCTACGTTCGCATGCCCTTCGGCTTGCCGAACGCGGCTGCAGCCCACCAGCGCCTGATGAGGAGCATTCTAGAAGCTCAGGTGACCAAGCATCGCGCGTTCTTGGAGGATACGGAGATGGACCCCGTCAGGCCGCCCGGACCCCCTGAGTCTCCCGAGGCTCGGAGTCTTGCGGGCTCGTGAGGATCGGCTCCTTCACCCCGCATCGTCAGCTACTCCGACACTCGTTCTGCAACAGTATCAGGTGACTTCTTTTCAGTTTTCGTTTCAGCTGGGAGCGCCCACAGGGCTGCATCATTCCCAGGTCACGTGGGTCCGTCCCTGCGGCATGTATCCGTTTTGCTTATGTTCTCTGCTTACCTTGTTGGGGGCGCCCCTCGGGCTGCATCATCCCCAAGCTGCTCGGGCCTGACCTAGTGGCATTTGTTTTCTCCGCATCTATTTAAGTTGATTTGTTCCTTCATGATGAACCCGCTTGAGATAATCGCCTGCTCGATTGACACCTACCTTTGGAGCCGCTCGTTCTGGCACGGCGCTTGCGCATGGGTCCGTCCCGACAACACCAACAAATCTGAGTGGTCGAGCTCTGGCCGCGGCAACACCGCATAGCGTCACCTCACCAGGCCCTCGGTGCCTCAATCACTCCCTCTGAGCGACCAATGGCTGGCAGGCAACCATAACGGCATATCTTGTTTTCCCTCATGATTGGTGTGTAGGATCCACTTAAGGAGTAACGTGGGGGGGCGTCGTGAGCTCCCTCTCCCTATCCCCCGTACGATCCTCTCGCACATTAAAAGGGGGGCGCTTGAGCATCGCGACTCATGGGATCTTACTGGCTCTCCATCCCTCACGCCCTGGCCTTGACCCACGGCATCGCGACCTATCATACCAGCGGCGGTTGAGCTCGCTCGAGGGCCGGTACCTGAGGACGTAGAGCATCAAGGAAAGTGCAGGGAAGGGGGGAGAAGTTCACGAGGGCCTGACCCAGCAACACCCCAGCTGCCGGCACACAGGCCCGGCACCTCACCGAGGTACTACTCCGAACCTATGAGATAAGTCACACAAAAGCTAAATCAACTCAACGCCAAACCCACGACTAGTGCAGCTCTGTCGTGGCGACATTGCCTGCCTTTCTCGCCCAGCGGAGGCTGCTTGAGCGCTAAGGGGGACCTCCTGGGCATCGCGACTCAGGGGCTCTTACTGGAACTCGGGCCGCTCACCTCCTGGCCTTGACCACGACATCGCGACCTGGCATACCAGCGACGGCTGAAGCCTGCCTGGGGAACGGGACCTGTCAGCGTAGAGCACCTAGCCCTTGTGAGGAAAGAAAGGGGGAGCTGAGCTAGGGCAGAACACGCATCTCGCATTGATTCATGATAAGGATGTACAATTCACAAAAGACATGGCAGGCGCCTTACATACCTCCATGGGGTGTCATTTTGATTCCTCGCAGGGAACAAAAGTTGCTATCCTAAGGAGCGCTAACTACGCGCGCCTCCGGAGGAGACACCATCATCAACAGTGGGCCGCCAGGCGTCGGCGCCAACTCCATCCAGATCAACTGCGTCGACGGCCTGACGCAGCTGCCTTGCTCCAAGCGCGACGCGAGCTCGGGGGCTCGTAGCTGTCATCGCTTGTATCCGGAGTCGGGTGAAGCTCGGAGGAGTTGCTGGATCCTCCGGCCCCTCCGCTGCTGGCTGAGGAGCTACTGGGGAGGCGATTGGCCGGCCTAGCCCTCGCCACGCCGGTACCCCGGCCGCCTTTCTCGGGGCAGCATTCCAGCAGGCGGCCTTCCGCGTCGAAGACCTTGAAGAACATCAAGGAGGCGCCATCATATTCAAGATGAATTACAAGGGCGCCCCTTGTCTGGCAGACCCGGGCGATCTCGCACCAGCCCCGGGTCATGAAGACCTTGCCCGGAGCGACGACCGCAACCTCCGCTACGGTTGCGAAGGTGCTGCAGTCGGCGTGCTGCAGCCAGAGCTCCAGAGACCCGCTTGGTGGCATCTCGAAGGCGAAGGAGGGAGGAAGACAACTCCAAGATCGCAGAGGCATGGCGGCGTGAAGCACGAATTTGCGGGAAGAGCCCTCAACATGGACGCCAGGGGTGACGACGCGAACTGCCGTGACTCGCCAGCTTCGCCTGCGGCACCGGCGATGTCGCTCGGCAGCTTCTTCTACAGGGCCCTCGATTCAGGTGTACAAGGGCGGCGGGAAGCCAGGCGGCGACCGCTCGTACCAGGGCCACGATGACCCCTTCCAAGCGACCACATTGCGACGGCCGAGGATAGGTCGCTTCTTCGGTGCACGTGGGTTAGGGCCCTCTCGGGGGGCCTTTCCCTTCTCTTCCGCAGAAAACGGGCGGATCGGCACCATTGGCGTAAGGTGGAGCAAGGAAGAGGAATAAGAAGAAAGGGAGTAGCAAGAAGGGACGGACTACAGGGGCTCTCGCCCATCCATACTTATAGTCCGGAGGAGGCCAACCGTCGGCCACCATGATCTCAGGTAATCATGACCCGTTTTTGCATGCAGGGACTTGTCAAGTCGAGCAGTTGCCGAGGAAGCATGGGGAAGCGGAGACGCACACGTCCAATCAACCGCCACGCGGCGCCCAAGGCCGCAGGCTGATGGGCCAGTGGCGCTCCGCACTTGCCCCTTCGCTTCTCCGCTAAGCCAAGTCCGAGCGCTCCTTGGGCCCGGGGGCTACTGTCGGCGTTCTGGGAACGGGGGTCCCCAGACTTGCCTGCCTGCGGCCTGCGGTGTGGCTCAAGTTGTGGCCCAGTATGGCCCGTCTTCATCAGCACAAGACTCAAGACCCTCACGAGGGGCCAAGCCTCGCGGGGCGGACGATGCAAGGCTTCCTCAGGGACGACCTCGCCAGGCAGGCTCGCGAGGAGGCGGAGAGATCAAGGCAGGGTACCTCGTGAGGTGCTCGTGATGCAAGCCATGACGATCGAGGCCAGGCGGGCGCCAGGTGGGCGCCGACCTGCGCAGTGTCCTTGTTTCCTCTTTGGTGCAAAGGGGGCAAGCACGGACGTGGAGTACCGAGGCATCAGGCAAAGGTTGCCATTTCAGTGCAACAAGACCAAGACCAGCGGAGCGGCAGGATGGAGGTCACCGTGGAGCCCAAGACGGCATCATCGCTAGTGCTTTTGGTAGCCGAAGACCAACTTTAGTCAGGATAACTTGTACTAGATGTGCCCCTTCGAAATGGCCGTTGTTGGAGCCCTTCCCACTCAATATTTGGGGAGAGGCCTAGGGCCTCTATAAATAGAGATAACCACGGCAGAGTAGGGGCGTCTGATAGAGCCCTAGCAGAGAGAGAGAGAGGCGATCGAACTCACCTAAGCAGTTCATCGCATTAGTTCAAGAACACCTCTCGCGAGGCTGTTCTTCCCTTGTACTGTTCATCATCAGCCCCTGAGGCAATCCACCACACCACACACTGGATTAGGGTATTACACCACAACGGGGGCCCGAACCAGTATAAATCTCGTGTCCCCTGTGTTGTTCATCGTTTTCAACTTAGGTCTCACGAGGCGATCGGACGTAGATCGGTAGGGGAGAGATCTTCGTGCGCACCCCAGAGTTCGAACCTTAAGGGTCTGCGGAAACCCAATATCCGACACTCGCTTCCCATTCGGCCTTTGGGTAGCTGCTTGCATGCTACCCCCCGAGCATCGCGCCTCGGGAGCTCTCACCGGACCTCGGGCTGCTCACCTCCTAGCCTTGACCACGACATCGCGACCTGTCATACCAGCGACGGCTGTAGCCTACCTGGGGACTGGGACCTGTCAGTGTAGAGCAACAAGCTACTGCAGGGGAGGCAAAGGGGTGACTAGCTGAAGCAGAATTCATGACAACAACGCTGGATAAAGGACCATACTGCATTGAGCTAAAAGCACTACAAGTTCTTTACACACCCCCAACGGGTTCGTCTCGACTCCTCGCCGGGAACAAAAGAAGGAGGAAGCCCTAGCTACGGCCGCCGACGCCATCATCAACAGTGGGCCCCTGGGGTGGACGCCAACCCCATCCAGATCGTCGGTGGCAGCGGGAAGATGCTGCCACCGCGCTTTGGGCACGTCGGGAGCTTGGGGGCACATAGCTGTCGTCGCTTGTCTCCGGAGTCTCGCCAAGCTTGGGAGAGTCGCTGGGCTCCCATGAGTCGACACTGTCGCTGGAGGAGCTATTGGCAGGACCAAGGGTGGGCTCAGCACCTGCCGCTCCACCTTCCGGACGGCCCCCTCCAGGGCAGCACTCCAGGCGAAAGCCCCCTTTCTCGAAGACCTTGAAGAACAACGTGGAGGCGCCGTCAAACTCGAAGTGGATGTCGAGGGCCCCTTCCGCGCAGCAGGCGCGGGCGACCTCGCCCCATCCACGCGTCATGAAGATCTTGCTCGGGGGGACAACTTCAACTTCCGGCCCTGTGGCAGGGAATTCCACCCAGCGTGCTGCAGCCACAGCTCGAGTGCCCCCCTTGGCGGAATCTCTCTAGCAAAGAACCTCAGGAACCTAATCCAGGAACGCGGTGGCATCGCCGTCCATATCACGAACTCCCTCGAGGAGCCCTCGGCATGGGTTCGTGGTACGGTGGCCCGCGCCACCACGACTTGGCCATCACCACCATGACACAAGCGGCACGAGGCGTCACCTCCTCCTCTGGAGCCATGTTCTTGGGCATACAAGGGCAATGGATAGCCAGGCTGAGGTCGCTCGAACCAAGGCCTCGTCACCTCCGGCTTCACGCCAGCGCCACGGGAGCAGCTTAACCTCTTCTTCGGCGGAAGGGGCCCTTGCTCTTCGCGGGGGGTTTTTCCCTTCGCGTCTGTGAAGAACCTCCTTATTGGCGCCATGGGAGTTGCAGCAAGACGGCAAAGCAAGGAGGAAGAAGAAGGAGGCGGCAACAAGAAGAAGGAGGGGATGAGCAATGGGGGCTCCGCCCCCTCCTCAATTATAGCCAGAAGGAGGCCAACCGCCCGCGTCCACGATCACAGGTAATAATGGTTTTCTTCTACATGCAGCATGGTCTCATCAAGTCAAACGGTTGCTGAGGCAGCATGGGGAAGCGGATGTCGGTGTTCTGGGAACGGGGGTACCTAGACTGCCTGCCTGCGGCCTGCGACGTGGCTTAAGGAGTAGCCCAGTACGGCCCATCTTCATCAACACATGCTCAAGACCCTTGCGAGGGGCCAAGCCTCGCAGGGCGAATGACAGGAGGCTTCCTCAGGCACGGCCTCATCAGGCTGGCTCGTGAGGAGGCGGAGAGATCAAGGCGGGGTACCTCACGAGGTGCCCGTGACGCAAGCCATGACGACCAAGGCCAGGTGGGCGCCAGGCGGGCGCCGGCCTGCGCAGAGTCCTTGTTTCGTCTTTGGTGCAAAGGGGGTAAGTGTAGGCGAGGGAATCAAGCAAAGGCAACCATTTCGGTGCAACGAGACCAAGACCAGCAGGACGGCAGGATGAAGGTCATCATGGAGCCCAAGCCGGCGTCATCGTCAGGGTCTTTGGCAAGCGAGGACCAACTTTAGTCAGGATAAGTGTACTAGATGTTCCCCTTCAAAATGGCCAATTGTTGGCGCCCTTCCCGCTCAATATTTGGGAAGAGGACCAGGGCCTTCGCCTATAAAAGGACTAGCCACCCCCAGGATGGAGGGGGAGAGAGATCTGACCTAGAGAGAGAACTGACCGACAGAGAGATCTAGTCTAGAGATTAACCAGAGAGAAGAACCTTAGCCAGCACCACCACAAGAACTCCTCCCCTCGCGAGGCAGTTCTTCCTTGTATTGTTAATCATCGGCCCCAGAGGCAATCCACCACACCACACACTGGAGTAGGGTATTACACCACAATGGTGGCCTAAACCAGTATAAACCTCGTGTCCCTTGTGTTGTTCTTCGTGTAGTTTTAGATCCCGGCGAGGCGGTGAGACATGGGTAGGGTGGAGGTGTGATCTCCGCGCGCACCCCAGTGCTCGAACCTTGAGGGTCTACCGGAACCCGAAATCCGACATTTGGTGCGCCAGGTAGGGGTGTGTCGGAATCTACCTTCTGTCGCCTCATGTTTCGCTGCCCGTCCCATCCATGTCAGACGAACGTCGCGCCCGTGTCGAGCGCCTGGCCGCTCTCGCCACTCGCGTCGCCCAGACGGCCCCCGTCGGCGGGCGCCCCCGCCGTTCCCCGTCGCCTGCCGTCAACGCCGCCATTGGCCTGGCGGGGAACGAGCAGCAGGCGTCGTCCCTGCATCCTTCAGTGCGGCGGGAAGGCCGCACCACCACCCCGTCGCTGACTCTGGCCGGCTCCTCGTCCCACGCCTGTCGCGCTCCTGCGGACGCGCACACCGTGCTGCTCCTGGCACGGGAGCTCCTGCACTACTGTCCCGTCGACGACCTCTACGACGAGTGGCTCGCCCGCATCACCGAGCTCGTCAGCGCCGCTGGGGGATCCCCCGCACCATCCCTCTCACTGCACCGCGCCCCACCCTGCGCGGGCGATGAAGCTCCGGGGCGCCTCAGCCGCCTCCTCCTCAAGAAGGCGCCTTGGCCCCAAGGCGCGTGGCCCCTGGGTAGAACCCACTCCGTCCGGCGCCAGCACAGCAAGAGAAGAGCTGCCAAGAGATCCCTCGTCCCCAGGAGGCCGCCCGTGTGCTCCCGCACCGGCTCAGCACGAACGCGCTCCTGCTATAGTGCATCAAGACCCCACGCTGCACCTGGCTGCAGCGCACAGAGACCCGCAAGATCAAGATCTCCGTCACCAAAGGGCTCCCGCGGCCACTGCAGGCTGCCGTGCCTTCTCCGCCGAGCTGCGCAGCGTGGCCTGGCCGGGCAAGTTCAAGCCAGACCTGCCCCCACGCTACGATGGCACAGCTGACCCTGCTGAGTTCCTCTAGCTCTACCAGCTGGGCATCGAAGCCACCAACGGGGATGAGAAGGTCATGGCGAACTAGTTCCCCATGGTGCTCAAGGACGGCGCCTGCACGTGGCTCCTGAACCTGGCTCCTGGCACGATATCCTCCTGGGACGAGATGCGCACCCAATTCATTGCCAACTTCTAAGGCACCCGCGACCGGCCCTCGGCCATGAGAGACTTGCGTCGCGTCAAGCAGCAGCCGGGAGAGACCCTGCAGAAGTTCATCCAGCGCTTCAACAACGCTCGCCTTAAGATCCCCAAGGTGTCTCAGGAGGCCATCATCTCAACCTTCTTCGACGGCGTGTGTGACGTCAAGATGAAGGAGGATCTCGCGATCCATGAGGACCTGTGCACCTCCCTGGAGCTGTTCAATCTGGCGACCAAGTGCGCTAGGGCCGAGGAAGGGCGCCTTTCCCTCCTCGAGCTGCCAGCTGCTGACCCAGAAGAGAAGAAGCCCAAGGCCAAGGACGTGAAGCGCAAGGGGGCTGCCGTGCTTGCGGCAGAGCCGGACACCAAGTGAGGCAATGATCAGCCTGAGTCATCCAAGGGCAACCGGTACTGCGTGTACCACGACCTCCACACCCACAACACCAATGAATACCAAGAGCTCAGGGCCATGCGAGACGTGCGTGCCGGCCGACGCCCCGAGCGTAGCGACAGGGGCTATGGCCGAGGAGGAGGAAGAGGTGGAGGACGATCGGAAGACGGTGGCCCCCACCAAGGATGGCGTGACCAACCTCGCGAGGACCGCTGGCAGGACCAGCCTCGTGAGGGAGGTTGGAGGGACCCACCTCACGAGGGGGGTTGGAGGGATCAGCCTCCCGAGGATCGCCTACAAGGCAACGCAGGCCTCCCTCCTCTGCCACCACAGCCGAGGAGGAATGAAGACCATCACCAGGACGAGGGGGCTGGAGGCTTCCAGGAGCCACGCGCAATCGCTTGTATCTTGGGGGACGCTCAAGCCCCGGCCTCTTAGTGCATCTTCAAGTAGTTTGCTCACGAAGTGAATGCAGTCCTCCCCAAGCTTGAGGCCACACGCCCTCTCAGGTGGTCAGCGTGCGCTATCACGTTCAACTCAGTGGATCAGCTCAAGTGTGCGGCCACAGCAGGAGTCCTCCCGATGCTTTGTTCCCCAATCATCAGCAATGTGCAAGTCACTAGGACCCTCATCGATGGCGGAGCAGGGCTCAATGTCCTATCCGTCGAGACGTTCAACAATCTCCAAGTGCCATACAATCAGCTGCAGCCAACCAAGCCTTTCTCAGGAGTCACTGATGGTTCCACGGTTCCGATAGGGCAGGTCCGCCTTCCTGTTAGCTTCGGGAAGTGCGATAACTACCGCACCGAGCTCATTGACTTTGATGTCGCTCACATCCACCTGCCGTACAATGCCATCCTCGGGTACCCCGCCTGGCCAAGTTCATGGCCATGACCCATCACGGCTACAATGTCCTCAAGATGCCAGGAAGCGGTGGGGTCATCACAGTGCCCTGTGAAGAGAGAGACGCCGTGTGTTCTCTGGAATGTGCTTTCCAAGCCGCATCAACTGAAGACCCAGATCACGGGAACGGGAGGCCTCCCGGGCTGCCCCTAAGAAGAAGAAGATATCGCCTGGCCCGACCCCTCGAGAGGCAGGCCCCTCAGGGTCCGCACCTGTTCAGGGGGCACCTCATTCTGTCGCATAGGAAGGTGCGCCTGGCGCCCTCCTCGAGCAAGGCTCGGGGCTCTCTCCTGGAGGGCCATCGACTTTGCTAGGATCACGAGGGAGGCGCTCGGGCACCACTTGGAGGCGTTCTTCAAAGCATGTTTCCCTCAAGAAGGAGCAAGGCAAGGAGGCCCAGACCCTCAGGAGTTCGTTAGCGAGATCATTCAGGAGCTGCAGGAGTCAAGAGTCATGAGTGGCAGCCGCCGCTTACCCGCCGTAGCTCCCCATCTAGGCGAGGATGGTGGGCTACGCGTCTGCATCGACATACCAGGACTCAACCGAGCCGCCTCTCAAGAGCGCCTCTGGCCCTCACGCGTGGGGCGCTGCGAAGGTCCACCCCATAGCTATGTTCGTATGCCTTACGGCCTGCCGAACGCGGCTGTTGTGCGTCAGCGCCTCATGAGGAGCGTCTTGGAGGCTCAGGCGGTCAGGCATTCCGCAGTCCTGGCGGAGGTGGAGATGGTCCGCGAGGAGCCGCCAGTGCCTCCGGAGCCTCCCGAGGCCCCTGGGCCTGGGGGCTCGTGAAGATCGTCTCCCGCAGCGCATGCCGTCCACTACTTCAGCATCCCTACATCTTCAGCATCATCAGGTGACATCCTTCAAGCTTCATTTTTCAGCTCGGAGCGCCCCCCAGGGCTGCATCATTCCCAGGCCGCGTGGGTCCGTCCCTGCGGCATGTATCCCTTTAGTTCATGTTTTCAGCTTACTTTATCGGGGGCGTCCCTCGGGCTGCATCATCCCCAAGCCGCTCGGGCCAGACCCAATGGCATGTATCTCTCTTGCATTATTTTGGGTCGTGCGTTTCATCATCATCGTTATTTGATGCCTGTCCACGGCACCCCTCTTCCTTCATGTCGGCCGCTTGCACGTTAAAGGTGGGGGGTACCTGAGCATCGCGACTCATGGGATCCTACTGGCTCTCCAGCCCTCACCCTCTGGCCTTGTCCACGGCATCATGACCTGGCATACCAGCGACGGCTGAGCCTGCTTGAGGGCCGGGACCCGAGGACGTAGAGCGCCGACATC
The DNA here is from genome assembly GCF_018294505.1 of Triticum aestivum. NCBI lineage: Eukaryota > Viridiplantae > Streptophyta > Magnoliopsida > Poales > Poaceae > Triticum > Triticum aestivum. The sequence goes on from NC_057795.1 coordinate 200,149,414, forward strand.
TAACCAAACTTGCAGGAACACATTACAAGAAAAGGCCCAGAGCCAGGCGCAACCCGCCTTGAGGTAGGGCCCCGTGAGTCCCGCGCTGGCTCACGGGTGCCCAGATACACCTTGCTAGGCCCTACCATGCCAGCCATGTGTCAGGGCGGGGCTGTACACGCCCCGGGGGCTCCTCCCGAAGGGGAGCCCCTCCCACGCACCAGTGGAAGCACCATGCTCTGTGCTGGCTGACGACACTGCCGAGGAGCGGCTATGCCCGTACATATACGAAAGCGCTATGCTCCGCGCTGGTGATAAACAACTGAGGGTGGCCCTCGGCCGCATCAACCTCAGGGAGCCCAGAGCTCAGTGTCCGGCCTCATCGTAACGCCTCCCCCTTGGAGTGCCGCGCGAAGGGGCTGGGCACGGGGGCTACACCTGGGTCATGCCCAGGTGTACGCCACCCATCCAGGCCCCTCGGGCCTAGTTCGTCGCACGCCTCTCCCCGAGCGGAGCCAAGGTACGAAGGCTATTTGAACGTCAAGGGGAACTTGTGAGCATCGCGACTCAGGAGCCTAACTGGTCACGTAGCCCCTCACCCCTTAGTTCCGAAAGGCTTTGAGATATGCGCGAGGCCGGGCTCTGCAGACGTAGAACGGTAAATTCACCCATACATTCCACCTCCCTACTTGCTGATCGTGCGTCAAGGGGGACTCCTGAGCATCGCGACTCGGGAGCCTAACTTGTCATGTAGCCCCTCACTCCTTGGTCCCGTCCTGGTTTCCGGTCGGGGCTAACGGCGGCTGAGGTATGCGCGGGGCCGGGCTCTGCCGACGTAGAACACAAGCAAGTAGGAAGGAAAAACGCAAATCTCAAGGAATTCAAAAGCAAATATTACAGTCCATAGAGTACTTTGGCAATGTCAAACGCAAGTTTAAACGCCTCCATGAGGCATGATGCATGTTGCAGGAGCTAAAAGTAGGACAGATCCGCGAAGGGATCACTTGTTGGCGGTGCCATCGGTGGTGACGGAACTGCGCTGGGCGACTTCGCCTCGTGGAGCCCCAGGATCGGCAGCGCCTCGCTTCGGCTTGGTGCTAAAGGCTCTAAACTTCGCCAGCAGAGCCTCCGCTCGACCCTTCACGGCCTCGGCAGAGACGGCGGCATGCTCGCCGCTCATGGGCTCCAGCAGGCTGTCAAGGTCAACGTCGGGGTCGCGAAGGTAGACGTGGGTGAAGACGCGCGTCAACGCTGCAGAAGAAAGGACACGCGCCTCAGCCTCAGCCGTGGGGCCAAGGCCGAGGACGACATCTTCGAGGGCGCGGACCAGGAAGGGAAGCAGCTTGGCGGGGCCTTCCTCGGCGCCGGCCAGCGGGCTTTCCAGGCCGCTGTCATAGAGCGACTTTAGCAAGGTGCAAGCCTTCACCTCCAGCTTCATGAAGGCCACGCGGTCCTCGGCCAGGACCCGCGCCTTGCCGTCCAGCTCGATCCTCTTCGCCTCCAATGCCTCCTCCAGCACACCCAAGCGGCCTTGGCGTTCGTCAAGCTTGGCATCCCGATCCTTGGCGGCAGCCTTGCGAGCCTTCATGTCTTCCTCCTTCTCCTGGTGGACACGGGCCTCCTTGGCGAGCTGCTCGTGCAGGCCTTGCAGCTCGCTCTCCAGCACCTTGCAGCGACCCCGGACATCTGCTACCTCACCCAAGGCGGCGCCGTGAGTGGCCTTCGCCTCGAGGATGGCCTGCTTCTCCTCGTCGCAAGCTGTCACAGCCTGAGCCAGCGCCGCTCGGACTGAAGAGTCAGAGCGGACCCAGCCGGAGGCCAGCTCCAGGCGCCCGGCCACCAAGCGAGGGTCGGCGCCCTGAAGATCTTTCCGCAGCCAGTCTAGCTCAGCAGCAACACGATCCAGGATAGTAGAAGGAGTCAGAGAGATGGCAGTTGGCGGAGTAGGAGGAGAAGACGGCAGCGTAATCACAACACCATGAGTCGGGACCTTCGGCGCCCCGACTGCGGCAGTGGCGTCAGGCAAGGACACCTCGGGAGTCGCTTGGGCCATAGGGGCTGAGCTCGCTCTAGCTAGCCCCACCAGGCCTCGCGAGGATGACCGGGCAGGAGAGGCCCACGTCTCGGTGCCCCCTCCTCCCGCGGGTGGGGGAGCTGCCCCGGACGAAGCCTCAGGAGCCCCCTTCAGCTTCTTCGTCAAGCCTCAACAACGAAGCAAGAAGCAAAACGAGAATCGAGCACTTACTCGTCATCGCTTGCAGGCTCAAGCAACCTCCAGCCGAACTTGAAGCTAGAGAGCCGGATGCTGGGATCAACCTCAAGAGGCTCGGGAGTAGGAGGCGTATCTACAGATCACCTCAGAGCCGGAGCAGACCCGCGGGAAACCAGCCCCGTCCTGTCCTTCTTCGGGATTAGGGGTGAGCTCTCGCCACCTAGCTTGTCGCCATCCTCGTCGTCGTCCGGCATGAGGGAGGGGCGCTCTCGACTCCCCGTCGGTCGCCTCGGAGTCGGGCTCCTCTTCCTCCTCCTCCTCTTCTTCCTCCTCTCCGCTGGAGTTGCCGGAAGACACGTTCACCGTCGCCAGGGCTGCCGGGTCCTCGGGAACCTCCACGAGCACAGGCCCGTCCCCGTCGAAACTGGACATGGAGTTCACCACCTGCTCCCAATCCTCCCGAAGGAACAGGGGCACAGGAGCACCCTCCAGTCTCGCCACATCACCCCCGACCAAGGATTGGAGGACCATGGCCAGATCTTCGTCGGCCAGGGCTATGGAGCTCGGGTGAAGGGAAGAGTCGGCCCCCTCGAGCCTCCACAGCGGGAACGAATATTCCCAAAGCGGAGCCACCCGGTGGTCCAGGAACTCACTCAGGAGCGACGCCCCAGTCAACTTCGCCGTCGCCATGTTGCCCAGCCACAGATCCGCATCCATCCTCTCCAGCACTGGCTTCACACGGGGATCAACGAGCTCCGCGCGAGACCAAGCGTCAACAGATTTGGGCTGCTCCATGGGCAGAATCAGCCGGGGATGGATGCACCCAGCATCCACCATGACCCACTTGCTCCTGAAGCCTTCAATCCTCTTCCCGGGCTTCGAGATGGCGTTGGAGCTGCCATACACGACAAAGCTTGCGCACGTGGTGATGGGGCCGCGAGAGACCCGGAGGTAGAAGTAATGGCGCAGCAAGGCCACCGAGGGCCTCACCCCGATGTGAGCCTTGCAGTAGTAGGCGAAAATCACCAGGAGAAGAACAGAGTTGGGATGGAGGTGCAGAGCCAGAAGGTTTTAATGGTGAAGAATAGAGAAGAAGAACTCTGAAAAGGGGGGCACCAGGCCGGCGGCGATGGCGCTCACGAAGAGCGGGTAGAAGGTGCTTCCTTCATCCTCGGGATGGGCGGAACCAACCTTAAGCACGGCCGCCCCGTCGTTGCCTTGCAGCGCCATCATCTGGCGCGTCACGGCAAGGTTCTTCCCCGACACATTCGGAGGATCCAGAGCGGGCGAGTACCTTGCTCCGGGCGGGGTCTGGCGAGGTGCCTTACCTTGCTAGGATGTAGAGTTGGAGTAGATCTGGGGATTTCGGAAGCAAGAAGGACAGGAGCGAGAAAGGGGATCTGAGCAACAAAGGAGAACGCAAAGAAGGTAAGACTAGACGGGTACCGCTCCCTTATCGATTTGTGCGGTTGCCGAGGTACCATGGGGAGCCAGGACGCCCACGTCCAATCAACTGCCACGTGGTGCCCAAGGCTGCAGGCTATTGGGGCCCACGGCGCTTCACACTTGCCTCTTCACTTCTCTGCTAAGCCAAGTCCAAGTGCGCCTTGGGCCCGGGGGCTACTGTCGGTGTTCTGGGAACGGGGGTATCCAGACTTGCCTGCCTGCGGCCTGCGGCATGGCTCAAGGAGTGGCCCAATATGGCCCATCTTCATCAAACCATGCTCAAGACCCTCGCGAGGGGCCAAGCCTCGTAGGGCGAACGACAGGAGGCTTCCTCAGGCACGGCCTCGTCAGGCTGGCTCGTGAGGAGGCGGAGAGATCAAGGCGGGGTACCTCACGAGGTGCCCGTGACGCAAGCCATGACGACCAAGGCCAAGGGGCGCCAGGGGGCGCCAGACGGGCGCCGGCCTGCGCAGAGTCCTTGTTTCCTCTTTGGTGCATAGGGGGCAAGCGCAGGCGAGGGAATCAAGCAAAGGCAACCATTTCGGTGCAACGAGACCAAGACCAGCAGGATGGCAGGACGAAGGTCATCGTGGAGCCCAAGCTAGTGTCATCGTCAGGGTCTTTGGCAGGCGAGGACCAACTTTAGTCAGGATAAGTGTACTAGATGTTCCCCTTCAAAATGGCCAATTGTTGGTGCCCTTCCCGCTCAATATTTGGGAAGAGGCCCAGGGCCTCCGCCTATAAATAGGACTAGCCACCCCCAGGATGGAGGGGAAGAGAGATCTGACCTAGAGAGAGATCTGACAGACAGAGAGATCTGGTCTAGAGATCAACCAGAGAGAAGAACATTAGCCAGCACCACTACAAGAACTCCTCCCCTTGCGAGGCAGTTCTTCCTTGTATTGTTCATCATCAGCCCCAGAGGCAATCCACCACACCACACACTGGAGTAGGGTATTACACCACAATGGTGGCCTGAACCAGTATAAACCTCGTGTCCCTTGTGTTGTTCTTCGTGTAGTTTTAGATCCCGGCGAGGCGGTGAGACATAGGTAGGCTGGAGGTGTGATCTCCGCACGCACCCCAGTGCTCGAACCTTGAGGGTATGCCGGAACCCGAAATCCGACAGTGGAGACACCCACATACAATTAGTTGCCATGCGTCGACCAAGGCTACAGGCTGTTGGGGCCCACGGTGCTCCGCACTTGCCCTTTGGCTTCGCCTCGAAGCCAAGTTCGAGTGCGCCTTGGGCCCCGGGGCTACTGTTAGCGTCCTAGGAACGAGGGCATCCAGACTTGCCTACCTGCGGCCCACGGCGTGGCTCCACCAACGGCCCGATATGGCCCCGCTTCAGCAGCAACAACTCAAGACCCTCACGGGGGGCCAAGCCTCGCAAGGCGGATGACACCAAGACCTTCCTGGGGGTGGCCTCGCTAGGCTGGCTCCTGAGGAGCGGAGCTATCTATGCAAGGGGCGCCTTGCGAGGTTCGCGTGACGTGAGTCGTGACAACTAAGGCCAGGTGGGCGCCAGCGGGCGCAGTGTACCAGTTTCCTCTTTGGTGCTAAAGAGGCAGGTGCAGGTGAGGAGTCCCGAGGCGTTAGGCAAAGGTTTCCATATCGGTGCAACAAGACCAAGACCAGCAGGATGGCAGGACGGAGGTCATCGTGGAGCCCAGGACGGCATCACAACCAGAGCCTTTGGCAGGCGAAGACTACTTTTGTCAGGATAGCTTGTACTAGTTGCCCCCCTTCAAAATTGGCCGCTGTGGGATCCCTTCCCGCCTACATTTGGGAAGAGGACCGGGGCCTCTATAAATAGGACTAGCCACCACCATAGAAAGGGGTCGACTCATCTTGGATTGGATCCTCTCCATCCGAATCCTCACCAGCTCTCCGAGCCCAAGAACGCCTCTCCTCCGGAGGCTGTTCACCCACTGTACTAGTTCTTCCTCAGCCCTCAAGAGGCAAAACACCACCACACACTGGAGTAGGGTATTACACCACGACGGTGGCCCGAACCAGTATAAATCTCTGTGTCTCGTGTTCCTCGGGTTCGTCGAGCTAGGTTGTGGATCGTTGAGCGAGCGAGCTAGTGAGTGAGTGAGAGAGAGAGAGAGAGAGTTCTTCGTGCGCACCCCAATGTTCGAACCTCAAGGGTTTGCCGGAACCCACGATCCGACATCATGGGCCTGTCCCTGCGATATGTATCCTTCTGCATGTTCTGGTTTGTTCAGTTGGGGGCGCCCCTCCGGCTGCATCATCCCCAAGCCGCATGGGTCTATCCCTGTGGCGTGAATCATTTTGCATCTATTAGAATTAGCTCTACTCTACCCATGAGATGATTTAGGTTATCACCGAGTTGGGATTCGGAGTGGTGGTCCTCGTGCTTTGGGCATTGCAGTTCCCTTACTAACCGCTTGTGTTTGGGTGCTCTGTGGTGGAGACGGTGCTGTGTCAACTGGAACTGGGTTACTATCTGCTGGGGTTGGGGTTAAAAGGGGTGTAGGTGGTTCTCTGTCCAACTGGGTAGGGGTACAATCTGTGAGAGTCTGGGTTATGTGTGGTGGATCTGGTCCTTGGGCAAGTACAACCGTGGTTCTATCTGCATCAACTGGTAGCACTATCTTTTCTGAAGACCGTGTTGTTACTCCCTTAGATACTGCCATCACGCTCTCCAATTCAAATGGCTGATAAACAAGAAAAGTAATTGAAAGTATAGACATTGTATGATAGACAAGTGCGATGGATAGTGGGGAATAAAAGAGGGCATGAAATAATTCATATTTATGTTGTCTAACCAAACAGGATAGCATGACACAATTTCACATATATGATGGCTAACTAAATAGGGTAGCATGACACAATTTCACATTATGATGGATAACTAAAAAAGATGGAAAGACATAGTTCAAAATATGAGACTATGTAAACAGGATGACATGACATAACTATATAATGTGTTTATTAAATAGGTTGGCATGCTATAATTCACATACATTAATGGATAGAATGCCATAATTCTAAATATGATGACTGTAAACACTAAACATGATGAGATGATATAACTATATGATGTCTTTATTAAATGGGTTGCCATGCCATAATTCAGATAGATGATGTGTATGTACTACGTAAACATGATGGCATGATATAATTCAAATATATGATTTATATAGTAAGCAAGTAAGCAGATGGCAATCTATATATGATGTAAAAACTAAGCAATGCAAGACAACATGCATGACATGGGTAATATAACCCTGCCAAGTTTGAGCATAGACCTCAGGGGGGAAATAGGACTGGTCATCATGTAACACCCACGATGCGGCTATATCTCCCACGTGTCGGAGCACGACTTAGAGGCATAACCGCATAGTGGTTTAGTCGCAATAAGGGTCATCTTCACACAATCCCATGTAATGAACAAGAATGGGATAAAGAGAGTTGGCTTACAATCGCCACTTCACACAATACATAAATTAAGATCATACATCATTCAAAGTACACTCATAGACCGGCTACGGTCAAGTTCAAATGAAAAGAAGACAACCCCAAATGCTAGATCCCCGATCGTCCCGACTGGGCTCCTCTACCGATCATCTGGAAACGATACATAGTAACGACCAAGGGCCTCATCAAATTCCCACTTCAGCTTAGTTGCGCTATCTGCGCCAGTATCCTCGGCACCTGCATCTGTTTTGGTAGAATCTGTGAGCCACGGGGACTCAGCAATCTCACACCCGCGAGAACAAGACTATTTAAGCTCATAGGTAGGAAAAGGTGTAATATGGTGGAGCTGCGGCAAGCACTAAGCATATATGGTGGCTAACATACGCAAGTGAGAGCGAGAAGAGAAGCAACGCGTCGGTCGAGAAGCTAGAAGCGATCAAGAAGTGATCCTGAAACTACTTACATCAAGCATAACTCAAACCGTGTTCACTTCCCGGACTCCGCCGAGAAGAGACCATCACGGCTACACACGCGGTTGATGCATTTTAATGAAGTCAAGTGTCAAGTTATCTACAACCGGACATTAACAAATTCCCATCTGCCTCATAACCGCGGGCACGACTTTCGAAAGATTATATACCCTGCAGGGATGTCCCAACTTAGCCCATCACAATCTCTCACGGTCAACGAAGTAATAGACCTTCTCCCGGGAAGACCCGATCAGTCTCGGAATCCCGGTTCGCAAAACATTTCGACAATGGTAAAACAAGACCAGCAAAGCTGCCCGATGCGCCGACAAATCCCGATAGGAGCTGCACATATCTCGTTCTCAGGGCAACACCGGATGAGACTAGCTACGAGTAAAACCAGCCCTCAAGTTTCCCCGAGGTGGCCCCGCAGGCAGCTCATTTCGGACCAACACTCGAAGGAGCACTGGCCCGGGGGGGTTAAATAAAGATGACCCTTGGGCTCGCGAAAACCCAAGGGAAAAGGGCTTAGGTGGCAAATGGTAAAACCAAAGTTGGGCCTTGCTGGAGGAGTTTTATTCAAAGCGAACTGCTAAGGGGGTCCCATAAATCACCCAACCGTGTAAGGAACGCAAAATCAAGGAACATAACACCGGTATCACGGAAACTAGGGCGGTGAGAGTGGAACAAGTCACCAGGCATAAGGCCGAGCCTTCCACCCTTTACCAAGTATATAAGGTGCATAAATTTAAACAGGAGATATTGTGATATCCCAAAATATCCATGTTCCGACCAGGAACAAACTTCATCTTCACCTGCAACTAACAATGCTATAAGAGGGGCTGAGCAAAAGCGGTGACATAGCCAAACAACGGTTGCTAGGACAGGATGGTTAGAGGTTTAACATGGCAATAGGAAGGCATGGTAAACAATGGCGGGTAGGGCTAACATAGCGAAAGAGCGAATACTAGTAAGCAAAGATAGTAATGATTTCGAAGGTATGGTCATCTTGCCTGCAAGGTTCTCAGAGTTGTCGAAGGCTGGATCCTCGTTAGCGTACTCAACAGGTTCCTCGTGCATGTACTTGTCTCCAGGCTCTACCCAAAGCAAGAACACAAGCAAGGAACCACAATAAATCACGGTGCAATGCACAAGCAACATGATGCAATACATGTCATGATATGCGAGATGTGATATGCAATGCATATGCGTGCTTCGGGAGGAAAAAGGATGAACAAGGCATCAACTTGGCAAACCAAGTATGCCGCTGGAAAGATGAGATGATTTCGGTTGAAATCGATATAAATATCACCGGGAACGGATGCACGGTTTGCAAATGACAAGCAAAACAAGAATGGCACAAAGCTGCGATTAACAGCGCGATGCTACTTAGCATGCAACAAGAAACTATGCTACAGCACCCCAAAATAAAAACAAAGCATATGGCAGTGATCTACAGGAGATGCTTTACAAAAGAGGAACACTGAGCTACGGCTAAATCACATCATAACAGGTTCAAACAAGCATGGTGAAAGTGCAAAAAAATTATCAGGCTGGACATGGCATAAACAGCATCACAAAGCAATGTTCAGAGCAAGTTTTCAACATGCTACAGGAACCTATAATAGCAAACTAAGGCATTACATGAATCTACTCAAAGCATAGATCAAAAGTCCCTTACTGACCATAAGCCAAAAAGGATCAGAAAATATGATGGCACCCACGTAAACATAGCAAGTTTCGTTAACAGATTTCAGCAAACAAAGCATGGCATTGAAATAATTACGAAGGCACCTTCGTGAGCTCGATGCACTCACTACAGAGCATTTCATGATAAACTAAGCATACATCCATCAAGAAGACATGACATAGAAGCTATACATGGCAAGAAACAACATCATAGCACATCCGGACCAACTACAACAACCTCGGCCAAATTGAATAACATGTAAACAATCTGCCAGGAAACATTTTTAAGCAAAAGTAGAGCATGAAAATGACATGCTAGGCTACTCCATAATTGCAACCAGGACCATGGATGGATAGAGCAAAACCACATTTTCAAAACACCCTTACTGAAGTATCTCAAATTATGCATGGATCTCTCTGTAGCAATATGTTTACATGGCATCAAAATTACAGCAGAACAGGGACTAAAAACAGCGTTAACACGAAGCCTAGTTTGCATGCTTGTGCTAGTCACCACATTGATCAAAAAATATATGGTAAGAACCTCTGTAAAGAATACATAGCCTAGTTCAAAACACATTTAGGGACCAAGTTCATAGGATGCACACATCAATCATGGCAAAAATGACAAAAGAGCTCGTTCTGATAAGAATCTGAAACTAACAATATGAAGCCCTCTTCCAACAGCATTTCGGGCATCAAGATGAGCTCAAATGTAAATGATGCAATGGAATGAAATGATGTACTCTTCGAGGCGAACAATTTGACATATTACACGCACGAAACGGAGCTACGGATGCAAAGATGGGATGCGATGAACATGCAACAATTTTAACAACAGTTTAGGACTTAGAGAAAAACGG
>NC_057795.1:200160060-200187692 GCF_018294505.1 Triticum aestivum
GGGACGGGCCTCGCGCGGGCCTGGCGCGGCCGGCGGCGAAGTGGGCGCGGGCCTGCCACATGGCGGTGCGCGATTGGACGGGCGGCGGCGGATGGACGCGTTCGGTCCGATCCGGACGTGTCCGGCGGCGCGGAGGGGGAATTTCGCTAGGGTTTGCCCGGATTTGGAGGGGGAGATGCATATTTGTAGGTAGAGGGAGCTAGTAGTGTCCAAATGGGGTGTAGTTTTCGCCCACACGATCGTGATCCGACGACGGAGAGCATGGGAGTGGCTTAGATGGGTTATTGGGCTGTTTTGGAGGGGTGTTGGGCTGCAACTTAAAAGAGGCCTTTGCGGATATGCGGATAACCGTTGGAGTACCAAACGAGCTCCAAATGACCCGAAACTTGACAGGTGGTCTACCGGTGCTATACCAGGGCCACTTGGCAAGGCTCGGTCCATTCCGAGAACGTTCAACACCCGCACACGAAAAGGAGACAAGAGGGGTGCGCCGGTGCATGTGGGAGTGTCGGATTGCGAAACGGACAACGGGGAAAATGCTCGGATGCATGAGACGAACACGTATGCAAATGAGATGCACGTGATGACATGATATGACATGCATGACATGAATAAAATGCAAAACAAAAGACAAAACCTAACCACGGAGGGAATATCATATCACATGGCCAAAAATGGCAAGAGTTGGAGTTACAAAGATGGAAAGTTACATCCGGGGTGTTACACATCAGTCTCTGAATCCTCCTCTGAGGAGCTATCTGTAGCCAGCAAGATGTCCGCTTCAGCAGGTAGCATTGTCTGCTCTGAATACCTTGTTTTCACTCCAGATACTTCCATCACTGCTTCAAATGGCTGATGCACAGGAAGAGTAGTTGAATATACAAATGTTGTCGACAAATGGAACACGTAATACAAAAAAATGATAGCATGATATAATTGACATACATGATGATTGGCTAAACAGCATGGCATTGCATAATTCACACATGTAATGCCTTTGCAACAAGATAGCATTGTATAATTCACGTATATAATGTCTTGCAACAAGATGGCAATGCATAATTCACATATATGGTAATTAGACACTGAACAGGTGGCTTTCACACAAAGCATGTCTAAACTAATCAAATGGCATAGCAATGCGAGACACCATACACACGATATGAGCAACATAACCCTGCCAAGTTAGAGCATACACCTCGGGGGGGGGGGGGAATAGGACTGGTCATCTATCTCTAAATCCTCCTCTGAGGAGCTATTCGTAACCAGCGAGATATGCGCTTCGTCAGATAGCATAGTCTGCTCAGAAGACCTTGTTTTCACTCCAGAATTTGCCATCACTGTGTCAAATGGCTGATGCACACGAAGAACAGTTGAATGTACTAACATTGTTGATGAATGTAATATGTAACAAAAAAAAGATGGCCTGATATAATTTACATATAAGATGAGTGGCTAAGCAGGATGGCATTGCAAAATTCACATATATGATGCCTGGCTAAACAAGGTGGCGTTGCATAATTCACATAAACGATGAATAAACTAAACAGATGGCATTCGAACAAAGGATGTCTAAACTAAGCAGATGGCATATTTGATGTATAAAGTAAGCAATGCAAGACACCATATGCATGATATAACCAACATCAGCATGCCAAGTTAGAGCGAAGACCTCAGGGGGTAAATAGGAGTTATCTTCTCCTTCTGAATCCCCCTTAGAACAGATATCTTCCTCTCGATTACAATCCGAAATGCGTGGAGGGGGGCTGCCTTTGCGCCTACCATGCAGCGACGTCTGCATGAAATTATATTGCGATGCAAGGCTCGTCTCTTTTGCTCTACATGTTCAGTTCCATTATTTACAATAACAGTCATGCATAGGAATAAAACATAGTGAGATTATGTAAGGAGTGCATGCAGAAATCTAGAGTGATGGTAGCAACCTGTGGATAGACCCAAAACTAATAATAGCAGGCAGATAATGGCTTCAGTTAATAAATACAGATAATGGCTTCTTTACTGTTTGTTTCCCACCCAACATGAAACTCATAGTAGACACCGGAGATTAACCAGATAGTAGATAGATACTATTGATAGCGGCCCCGATATGTACCCCACAACCATTTAAAAACTCAAGTTTGACCATTAGTTTGGAGCTGACTCAGAGTCTAATCGGTGAACATGACGATAAAGTAGCATGTAATATTAAGCGATGCATAACGTAAGCAGACACGAAAGAGTGCGACCTCTCTTGCGGACCCGTGTAGTCCTCGAGGTCATCTGCTCGGTTGATGATGGTAATGCAGTTTTCATGGCTGCCAGTGGCGGGGAAGAAGATCTGAGGCGGTGAAAGACAGTCTGGAGGCCGGATCCCTGCTCTGCTTGACCCTTCTGTTGTTGGAGCATCTGAGCTGGGGTAGACGACAATGCAGCAGGACCGGGACAAACCACACAAGGTTTTCTTTGACAACTATTTGTAAGAGAAGTAATTCTGTAAGGGCTCGTTTGAATTGGAGGATTCCAACAATGCAGGGATAGGAAATAGACAGGAATAGGATAGGAGTGCACGTGCAAAACATAGAATTTAAAAACACAGGATTTCTGCCAATCTGGGTGTTTGATTCACAACAATTGGAAGATCACAGGATGCAAAGAATCATGGTGAGATTAAGTCAAACCACAAGAAAATGTACGGTTATAATGCTATTATGCTACTATCTCTTAGTCTTGTGCTTCATGAATAGGAATTTGAAAAGGAGGACAAGTGAAAATTAAAATTCCTACGTTTTTTCTTTCAAGGAGACACTAAAGGAACAAATCCGTGTGCTTAGTGGACAATATATATAACATGTAGAGTAAAAAAGAGATGCACCAAGTGTACAACCTCTTTGGCGAAGCCATGTCGATCTCAGCGTGATTGGGTTAGCCGGTGAGGATGCTCCGGCTGACTTTGCTATCAGAGGAGGGGAAGAAGATCTTAGGCGTCTGGAGATGGAGCACGAGGTACTGCTCCACTGTGATGGAGGGTTTCGTCGTTGGAGCAGCTCCGGTGAGTTGTACGACGCCGAGGCTGAAGCAGGACAAGAGAGACAACAAACAACGTTAACCTGAGTGGAATTCTAATAGCATCTCCAATACATGACGTAAAACACATAACCACAAAGTGCTAGATGTAAAATACATCAGCCGCTCATCTCTGAACTTAACCGTCGAAACTGAACTTAACTGTCGAAACTGAACCTAACTGTCCAAACTGAATTTTGCTGTCGAAACTGAATTTTGCTGTCGAAACTGAATGCACTAGCAAGGTGAGGCTACACGTCAGTCGATTTTGCAGCCGTTGGATACGAAATCAAGGGCCTGCGGTTCATCTTCAACCTCCACCCCCCTTGAGCCGCCAGCCACCACCGGCCAAACAGCAGCCCCCCCGCCGCCCGCCCCGAAAACACTCCCCACCGCTGGTCCGCCGCCACCCCGGCCATCCCTCTAGGCCCCCCCGTGCCGAGCTTTTTCTCCGACAATCCCCACGCCACCGCCCCGCCACCGCCGGCGACCACCGCCCCCATCCTGAACCGTAAGATAGATAGTGGGGTACCTCTTCGGCAAGCCCCCCTCCCTGCTGCGGCTGGTTCTTCCTTCACCCCGGCGCGCCCACCCCTTGGAAATCGACTGACCCAAAAGTCGATTCAGTCGACTGAAGTGTAGCCAAATCGGAGCAGCATCGCAAGAAAGAGCAAGAGCGAGAGCAGCAGCGCGAGCAAGAGCAATAGCAAGAGCAGACCAGGCAGGGGACCGAGAGCAAGAGCAGAGCAGCAGCGCGAGCGAGAGCTAAAGCAGCAGCAGCTCCTACTGATGTGGACGTCGCCGCCAAGGGAGCGACGCCATGGAGGAAGTGGCCGGCGACGCCACCGTGGATGGAGCCGTGTCGTGTCGGCTCGGGACCGAGCACCGGCAACACCGTGAGATCGAATCAAGAAGAAAATGCGGTGATTAGTGTACAACCTCTTTGGTGCACCGATTAGGCCGCATCTTCATCCGAGGAAACAGTGATGATGATGCTCTTCCGGTGGTGCAGGTGAAGACGGTGATGTGGGAATTGAGGTGGCGCGAAAGACGAGGGAACATCGGGGTAACTCCTTGGAGGTGGAGGACGGGGTGAATGAACCAGCGAGACGATGAGATCGATGACGGATCCTCATCCGGTACGATGGATGAGGGACGTCGAGGTGTTGCTGTGGACGAGATCGTCGGGGAAGAAGCTCCGGCTGGGTGGCGGACGAAGCAGGGTGTGGGGTTTCGTCGCGTGTGTTCGCGGCCTCGGTGTACGAATGGGTGGGCGGATGGGATGGCAGTGGGGAACCATGGTTTAGAGACACGCTTGTCCGAAATGTGGGGTAAGTTACGAAAGTACCCCCCACCGATGTGAGGCGGTTCTTTCGGTTCAGGGGTACCATGGGCATTTCGCGTGTCGGGATTTCATAGGAGGTGGGAGTTTTCGCGCGCGTTGTAATTTCGGAATAGCAAGGCGCCGGTTGAGATGGAGGGAGTTGTCGGAGCACAATGAGACAAAGATATATCTTAAATATTTCGGGCTAACAAGGCGCGGGTTGAAATTTCTGGACAAGCCTAAGGTGTACTGTACCAAATCAATGCGCACTACAAATTTCATTCAAAACTTTGAATTCATGTTATGTTCAATTAAAATATTTCGCTACGTGTATAATGCATGCAACCTACTACTCAAATGAATGTTTTAGTGCATTCCAAACATATATACTACCGCTTCAATATGAACTAAATTTGAATAAGATCTACAGTAATGATTGTTGTGAAGTCAAAGCATTTGAATTCGTTTCTCTGTTTTAATAAGATCTACAATCATCATTATTGTCAAGTTAAACCATCGTTTGTGTATTATCTTCACAGCACACCACATGATCAGTATCGAGTTACATATGAACTATGTGTACTATATGAACTCGAACTAGATTTTTTGAATCCACTTTATTTTGATTTCAAATCACATTACATTTCTAGCTCTAGCTAGATCTTCATAATCTAAACCATGTCTCATATGTATAATGTGTTTATCACATTATGTATGGTGCCCCGCCCCTACGCCTACAAGTATTTAGATGTGAGTTGCAAACACCACACGTTACCACAAATTCAAATAAAATGTGAGAATGTTCGATATATAGTATTGTTTAGATTGCTCGATATTTAGTTGTAAGCTACAAAAGCCGCACATTATCACAAATTCAAATAAAATGTGAGATTGTTTGATGTATAGTATGGTTTAGATTTTTCGGCATTTAGCTGTGAGTTGCAAACGCCATGCATTATCAGATTATGGTATAACATGTGCATAGCACGTGTATCACCGCTATATTCATGCATGCAATGTTTAAAACACTATGATCTCCTATTCAAATATATGAATCCGCTTTCATATCAAATTATGATCTTTGTTAGTCTCTTACACCCACACAGTCCTCTAACCTTTGTAGCTACCACTAACTTTCTCTCGTGCATGCACATGCCCTCCTCGTCCTCCCCCTCCCTCGGCATTCTATCCACCGGGCACATTCATTTTTTCCTTTAGGTCGTTCTCCCAGAGTCTCCACAACTCCTTTCCGACACACACCGATCGATAAACCTCTCTAGCGATGCCTGCCTACACCATACACACATAGCTTCAATCTCCTCCTTTATGTGTCCTTGCCTCGTGTCTCTCATATGGTTAGACACACGTGTAAGCTCTCACCCCTCTTTTAATCGATCTCACAACCGCACACTCCTCCCCCTATCCAGGTAGTAGTTGGGCCTCTCACACCACCTCCTAGCTCCATTCTCTTTGTCTATCCGTCTCGCTGGGCCTTATTTGCCTCTAACAAATGGACTTACACCGACCAATCTCTCGCTATACATATAGCCAGCTAGGTCCTTATAACTCGTTTTACCCACACATCGATCGATCTACCTCATTAGTTGTGTCTCTCCCTTCCTCCGACAAACAACAATTGATCTATCGATCTAGTTAGGTTTGCTTACCAAACACATGGTTCCCCTTCATCATCCATGGATGCGTCCCGACAGATCTATCACGCACAGGCACACACAGAAACACATCCCCACTCTTATTGATAACATTGCAGTTCCACCCTTAGTTTGTCTAGTAGGCCTCTCCCAACATCTCCGAGAAGCAACTCCATCACCCATCCAGCAGTCCACCCCTCTCCCTCCCTCTCCCTCCCTCTCTCTCTCCTCTCTCTCTCTGTCCCATCATATTTCATGTCCTTCAGTTATGTATGGATGTCGACCAATCTCCCTCATGACATAGCTGGGTCTCTCCTTCTCAACACATATACGAGTCGTTCAACCTCTATAGTTAGGCCTCTGCCTACCCCTCCCCCACCCCCTCCCCCCCCACACACCGATACATCAAGCGCTCTAGTCATGTGTCCCTGCCACACACAAACTTGACATGTGCCCTGTAACGTTCCGGTAGGCCAGTCGCCCTATATCTTTGACTTGCACACACACACACACGCAATTTCGATGGCTCTCTTCATCGATCTCGCACCCACCCGTACTTGATCCTCTCTTCGACTGTATCGATAGCTATGACCCCTCCCTCTCTTCTCGTGGATTGCCCGACCCTCTATGTATGATATGGATAGGCCTCCATTTCACACACATTGCATGCAAAATTTTGTTTGAGATGTCATCGACACATATTCCCACAAATAATTCACGAAATCAACCCCCACCCCACCCCACCCCCACCACAAAACAAAAAACACTCACGAACGCGGTTTGTATCTCTCACACACACCCACGTAGGTGGGGGACGTGCACGAAGAGAAGAGGTGCGTTCACGGCGCACGTACTCCCGTCTCTTTCCCAACCACACCCGCGCGGGTACACGGTGGAGCTCATTTCTGTACAAAAAAGGCAGCCCACGTGGTAATTTGGCACGTGTACTGGTTGTCCACTTGGTGGAGGGAGGATTGTCTACCACGGGTGAACAAACAAATTGCAACTTGACGCGTTATGCTAAATTAAAAAAAGAGGCAAACCATGTGGGGCCTACCTTAGAGGCAAGGCTCTATACACTGGAGTACTTTTGATGTGTCCCGTCAACTCGCAGAATGAGAGAAGCTTGCTTAGTACACCGTCTCCCCCACCCACGGGAGCGGTGGCTCGCAGGATGAGGTGAAGCTTGCTCCTCCCTTGCCCATGCGCACGGTGGCTCGCAGGACGAGGCAAAAAATTTACTACTCCCTCCATTTACTCCTCGTCCCTACTACCTTGGTTATAGAGATTATATCATATTGTTTGGAATATATATGTCCTTAGTAGATTTCAATATGAACTACTAGTACATACTCCAAACACTGATGTATATAGACGTATTTTAGAGTGTACATTCACTCATTTTGCTCCGTATATAGTAGCACTCTCCCTTGCCCCTCGACCCTCGCCCACGTGGTGGATGTGCAGCAATTCATTCGGTCTCATATAGCTAGAACGATATATACTGCACTACCATTATTGCTCGACTTCCCGAAGAGGCGAAGAGCCAATCGCAAGGTTAATATTTTGGAGATGCCAAGCGCAAGGTTATAGGAGAATGAGTAGTAGGTGCCGCGTCATTTATAAATAATTTTTTTTTCTTCAGTGGCACGTATGCAATATGATAGGTTCATATGGAGAGAAAAGGAAACCGCTCCACTATATACATAGTCAGGACGGGCCAGCCTACACGGTTGCTTGCTGGGGTTGCTCTCTTCACACTCTCTCGCACAAAACGACTATGGCCACATCTCTAACATCCCGGCGGATCATGTCCGCTTGGGGAAGGGGTGGATGCTTAGTGTAGATGCGGTGTTCGTTGCCGACGGTGAAAACCCACTGTCGGCACGTCCCGATCAGGGGTCCCCGCCGTTCTCTCTCACAAAGCCGGTGAGGTTGCCTTCGTCCCTTGCTCACTGCCACGACGTGGGTAGTTGCCGCCTCCCGCCGCCCTCCTAAAGGTCGAGATACATCCCTCAGGTACAACTCCCTTTACAGCCGGCTTGCACCACTACTCCAGTTGCCCACATCACTCCCTGTGGATATTTCTCTACTTCTTTGCCCCGCACATATATGATACCTCTACTGGCTTCTACGTACTGTATTTGTGATGAGTTTATGTCTCATCAACTAGTCTTAGTAATCTTATTCTAATCACGCTTCTTCAATTTCTTTGCCACAGGGATGCTCATCTCGATTTTTGTGAAACTGCACAAAATGATCCGATGGTCAAAAGGTTGCAAACTTCATTTATTAGGAAGCTCGAACGTTGCCAGCAAATTGAAGCCTGGTCAGGGTTCACGGTTCAATGGCTAGGGACTGCATGGATCGTTTTTTCTTTAGCTGCCTCTGTTCCAAAATAAGTGTCAACTTTAGTAGTAGTACAACTTTGTACTAAAGTTTGCACAAAGTTGAGACACTTACTTTGGAACGGAGGGAGTACATATTTGCTATGATCTGTCAATCATTGAGATGCAATAGCATGCATGTTAGTCTCCTTTGTATTTGATTAAATATTGCAACGGGCAACCTTGGACGCAATATACATGTAACAGGAGCTGGAAGCTTCATAGCATTGTACAAATTTATCTCGCTGATAAATTACAGTACGTACTAGTACTATACTAGTACTTCCTCCGTTCCTAAATATAATTCTTTGTAGAGATTTCACCATTAACCACATGCAGATGTATATATATATATATATGCATTTTAAGTGTAGATTCATTCATTTTGTTCCGTATGTAGTTCACCTAGTGGAATCTCTACAAAGACTTATCTACTAGTAATAGCTAGCCCCCACTACTAGGAATTCTCTATCCTCTCCTTGAGCCACATCATCAAAATTGACGTAGCCGTTAGATGAAGTAAATCAGTCATAATAGCCGTCTGATCTAGACGTTGAGAGGCTCAGCACTAAGCCACATGCAAGCATGTAGAAATACTGTGGCACATGCATGTGAGTGGGTTTTAAATCACATCAACATATCTGCATGCAAGCATGCACCGGTAGCATGCATGTAAGTGAGCTTTTAAGTCCCATTAACATGTCAAAAAGAAAAATATAATCCCATTATGCAGTAGGAGTTGGCTGATCTTTTTTCCTTATGTGGGATGATCTAAATGATGATGGGAGTTTATTTAGTTTGGCTACCACATTTGTCATGCGGTTATAGATTTTTGTTTAGTTCTATGAAATTGATAATTTTGCGTAGAGAGATATACCGTTGTTCCGCGGCAACGAGCGGGGACTCATCTAGTAATATTTAGGAACGGAGGGAGTACTATGTAAAGAGTTAGCTGTTGCGTGGTGATAGTGTGAGGTGGGCCATGTAATCACTGAGCCTAGTTAAAAAAGGAAAGGAAGGGCCAAGGCTGTAGAGTTTGAGCAGGACTAGATTTGCTGCGCTCACATAGGGAAAGGTGTCTAAAGATAACAAAACTGGGACCAACACAAATATGCTCCTTGGTTGTTTGTTCTTTGTTGCAACAGACTGTGCATGACCACAGTACATCGGTAGATGCACATGGTACTGGTGCGTCCACTGTCCCGTGCAACTCATTAGTTGTTGTTAATCTATGACCTTGTTTGCTTAAAAACTCCCTAGTCCCTACTTGCTTGGTTCCAGGGACTAAACATGGACTAGAGGTTATTAAAAGACATGATAAAAGACCATGTTACCCCTAGTAATAAACTAATAGAAACAAGGTGCGATGCGTGGCAGGGGCAACTGTTGGAAAAAGTCCCAAAAAGACTCCCTCGAGGTCTTCTTTCTTTAGTCCCAGATGCCCACTTTTAGTCCCAAAAAGTCCCTGTTTGGTTTAGATGTGACTGACACGGAGTTTTTTTAGTCCCTACACCAAAATGTCCCTGTAAACAAACACCCTCTAATAATGCCGCTGGAAAATTGATGCAATGCCACAGTTAAAAGCAAATTACATGTTTAATGAATTTTATTGTTAATATAAACTCTATGTTAATATTAATTAATGCCACCGTTTGAGAAATGCTACTGTCTTGCTTTCTTTCCATTTAGATAAGGTAGATGCTTCTTTTTGTTGGCTTCTGTGTCATCCACCGTTATTGACCACTAATTGTTTCCTTTGCACCTCTGTGTAAACTGGGTTATCTACTTCACCTCGTTGCCATTGTGACCTTTTGTTGCACTGCACAAAACACTTTTGTTTTAAGAGTGTTTTGTGCAGTTCAACCAAAATGTCACACCGACAACGTTGCTTGATTGCTTGATCTTAGTGGAACTGCACAAGAGGAGATCTTACTTCCTATCCGTTAAGGCGAATTTGGTTCAGATCTTCTTCTTGTGAGTTGTTTGAATTCTGCATCATGAGAGGTCAGTACTAGCCTTCTTTCACATGATTCTGTAGTGTGCTTTCATATGTTGTGCTACTTGTACGATAATGTTGCTTGATTTTAGTGAACTGCACAAATGGAGACAAGACTTCCAATCTGTATGTGCACCGTAATATCCCATTGAGGTAAGGTAAGGATATTTCACAACTGCTGGCCTGTATTTTGCCACTTTCATCAGAAAATTAAGTTTAGTACTATACTTGTGCTCCCTAATTGACATGCCAAATCTTACATTGATGGTGAAGCTTGTCTGTTATTGAACCAAGTGATGACGGGGAAGAACAAGTGGAAGAAAAACAAAAATCAACTCCCGGTGCTGTAATGAAGCACTAGAACTGTGATGACACAAGTAATGATATAGTTAGGCATCTTAAGTTATTGCTATGGCTGGAACGAGCAATTGTTTTGCCACTGATTTGATGCCATACGTAATTATCTCTACTTGTGCAAACAGGGATCTTCTTTGAAGATACCATATATTTTAGTGGAACTGCACAAGAAGATGTTGGAAACATTAAACTAATCGAGGAGTATATAGTAAGCATGGCCACCCCCGTAGATAGCAACAGATGGTTCCCGAGAAGTGCTTCATCTGTATGCTCTACACAATCAGCCTCCTGACAAAGGTTGGTACTCGCCCACTGATTTCATCCATATGATTGAGCTTTGTCATCTCTATTGGTGTTGTGCTACTATTTAGATACTGTCATTAAAAAGTGGTACTGTCCTTGGGAAGTGCTTCATCTGTGCTGTTTTAAATATTTCCTTTCCTTTTTTTCGAGCAAACATGGATGCTAGCATTTAGTAGTCCTCTTGTCTTTGGATAACAAGATCATCTTCCTCTGAAGAAGAATATGGAGTGCGTGAAGTGACTAGGTCCGATTATGCCAGGATGAAGAAGCACTGTCTATCTTCTCATCAGAAGGAGCAGTTGAAGGATGGTTACATTACTCCCCACAAGACCAAAATAACTTCAGCTCAGAAGGACTGACGAATCTCCATTTTTTTGCTGTGATGCGCGAGTACAATGTTGTTCTAGGATTCTTTCTGGTGAGTTACATTTTTCTAAAAGTGTGCTCTACATGGACCATGTATGTGCCTGTTGAAACTATCAATTCATAGTACAATTTGCTTTATACTTATCACTTTTTTGTATTTGTGCAAACAGGGGTGCTCAGCTTGATTTCAACGGGAACTGCACAAAACGTTCATGAATACATCGAATCATTCATTTCCACCACAAGAAAGGAGGTGCCCATAAGTTCAAGGTGTTGCAACATATAAGGGCGAAATCATACAAGCTACGCATGAATTTGGTTGATTTTGGTGGAACTGCACAAAAAGAACAGCTGGTTTATTTAGCACGAGTTGCCATGTCAATGTCCGAACTGATGGCAAACCCTGCCCATTCCACAATTGTAGGCATTTGATATTTTGGAATGGGGCAACCTTGTCAAATTTTGCTCATTGATTTTAGCAAGATATGCGTTTGATATTTTGGAATGGGACGCCCTTTGCTGTCAGCAGCGGCGATCAATTTTTTCTTTATTCTTTAGTTGTGAAGTAAATATTGCTTCTGACATGTGAGTCGCTGAGATGCATAATCATCTATTGTTTTGAATGTTCTCTATGAGTTGCCAGGCCTGTGTGTTTGATTGCAATATAAAGAAACGCTAAAAAGCTGCTCAAACTCTTTGTACTCCTTCTGTTCCTTTTTACTTCGCACATTGTGAAAGTGCATACTTTTTTGTATAAGATAGGTCAAAGTAGAGATACTTTGACTGCAGACAAAACTTGTATGCAGATTAGAAAGGACCGGAGGGAGTACATGTGAAACTGCTGCAAACGTGGTGATCACCCTGGGAATAATGCTAGTACGTATTGTTTTGCATGTTCATCCAATGCCAGTGATACAAGAATTCAAACTAATCGAAATAAATTCATTCATACACGGTCAGATTTCATATAAACATGCCGGATTTCATTACATTTCATACATTCTTCAACTAAAAAGGGGTGTTTGTGGCCGCATGCATCTCCCAGATGTAGAGGCCGGGGGTCATCCTCCTTTTCGAAAAAACTAAAAAGGGGTGCGCTGGAGGTATAATTAATTAACCGAAGCTACCCACCTGTATCCCGCTGAGCTGAACAGAAGTTTCAGTGACTTAACTGCAGGTGCAGTTGCATAACTGACATGTGGCCTATTGGGCCCACGTGTCAGTCAGCCAACTGCACCAGCAGTTAAGTAGAAGCAGCGCTCTTCTCCAGCGCAGCTCTCCGACTCCACGTCTCCGCCAAGAAGCTAACCGGTCGTCAATGGTCAACCCGCCTAGCTTGGCTTCAACCGAAGGGTAGCAGCGGTGGCCTTACTTGGACCCGAGTGGTGGCAACCTACCGTGTTCTACTCTTCCTCGTTTTCTGTGTGGCGCAGCCTCGTTGGCAGCGGGGCGGGGCCTCGGCGGAGCCGGCAATGCCTCTGTCTCGTTGCCGGCGGGTGGGGCCTCAGCGGAGCGGTGGAAATCCTCCCCCACCTTGCCGGCACGGTGGGGCCTCGGCTGAGCTGGCGATGTCCTCTGCCTCGTTGTTGGTGGGGTGGGGCCTCGGCGGAGCCGGCGGTGTCCTCTGCCTTGTTGTTGGCACCGCGGGGCCTCGGCAGAGCCGGCGGTGTCCTCTGCCTCGTTGTTGGCCCCACGAGGCGTCGGCGGAGCAGGGTGTCGTCGACGCCAGTGGAGCGGGGACTCGTCGGAGCCGGCATTGTCCTCTGCCTCGTCCTCGGTCTCGCCAAACAGCGCCTTGCCCGCTTCACCATCCTCTTTGCTAGCTTCTTTGTAGGCGGCCGCAGCCTCTGGCACCCACATGCGGTACCGCCAGCGTTCGAGGCGGCCCTTACGGGCGGAGCGGTATGAGTCGAGCAGCGCCTCCTGCTCCGCCCGCTCCGCGGCGATCTGCTCCTCCGCCTTCAGGTGCTCCTGGAGGAGATGGTGGTTGTAGGCGGCGTCGGCCTGCGCCTCCCGGAACTGCTCCTCACTCATCTGCCTCACCCTGTCCATATATTGGGCAGGGGCCTCGCCGATGGTCATGGTGCAATGCACCGGCGATGATGGCACGGAGGAGGTGGTTGGCGCCGGATCATCGACTACCATGTTCTCCATTGGGACATCGTCGTCCTCCGGCTGCCTGCCGGCCAGCCGGTCGGTAGCAATGGCTGCTATCTCCTTGTGGTCCGTCGTCCGCCCGTCCTAAAGAGCGCTGGAGCAGGAGGAAGCCATGGTGGGCAGTAGTGGTGTGGACAAGAGAAAGGAAACAAATGCAGATGACTACGGCTATGGCCGGCGCAGCAGTTTATATAACAATGGTGGGCGGGCGAAGGGACGGATGTGTGACGCCGGAGTAGCCGCCTCGGCAACCGCGTATCATTAATGTCTGCGGCAGATGGACGGACGGACGACACTTGTGTCGTTTGAAGGCGGAGCAATCGCCTGCACCAGGAAGTGGGGCGGCCGGCACTGATTGTTTTGGGCAGAAAGCGCGCGCGGGCGAGGAGATCACTTTACTTGGATAGGATGACAATGGGGACCCACCAGGTCCATAGCCTCACGTACGCAAGTGCCTCCTTATTATATATATATATATATATATATATAACTATGATTTATTTTGCTTCCTCCTGGTTTCCGTACATCACGGTCCCACACCATTGTCTACCTATGTACTCCCTCCTTTCCGGTTTATAGGGCTTATCTCAAAATTTTAGTTTTTCCATTTTATAAGGCTCAATTTGGTTGTTTTCCATCACATGTTCAGATTCCAAGGTGCATTAAATCATTGCATGCAAGTATTAAGAGAAAATTGACCAATGCATGTACTTTATGCATGCATGCATTGCAATTAATGCATTGATAAACATAATTTTTTGAGGATAACAAGAGCATTAATTAGGTGCTTTTGCAAAACTAGAAAAAGTATTCCACCACTCGCCATCTACCTTGATTGGTGAGATTTTTGAATTGAGCATTATAAACCGGAAAGGAGGGAGTAGTCAATAAATGAGAGAATTGCACAAGAAGCGGCCGACAGCTGGGACCAAGCAGCTCGAGCAGTATTTGTGTTTTTGAGGTGTGAGCACTGCAGAGTTTTTCGATGTTTACCCCAGATATTAATTTTTCTCCTCTGAACAACAACGAAAACATCGCTGCAGGTATAAACTGGGCGGGCTATGGCCCGTCTAGCCCATGCCAGATATCCAGCCCAGATATTAATTTTTTTCAAGCTGAAAATGGCTAGCCCAGCTATACTTTTTTTAGGAATACCCAGGCAAGGTCAGGTTGTTATTCTCCGCCCCGCTAGGCTGCAAATCTTTCCTAGGAGGGATGCATTAGGATTAACAAGAAAATGGGCTTTAAGAAATAATAAATGGGATGTAATTATAAAAACTGGTTAGTAACTATAAAAAAATGCACCAAACAATGATTACTTTATAATATGATTTTTGGAATATTTAAAATTTTAATTTCATTAATTGTTACGAGCGGAATGTTTCATTGGATTTTTACGCAATATAAATTTATATTGAAATTGTATTTAATCTGACTAAAATTTCGGGATAAAAATATTCGGATCCCATCATAATGTGGGAAATTTTATTGACTTCTATTTTGAATGGTTGGTTGAAATGGGCTATACTTTTAACAAACTGTAAATGGGCTGTAGTAAATTCCATTAGAATTCAAAATTGGGATACACACTCTTACAAATCTCAAATGGGCCATAAGTCACTAGTGCAGAACCGGGCAATAGCACCGGTTCGTAAGGCCCTTTAGTGCCGGTTCCATAACCGGCACTAAAGTGTGGGCACTAAAGGCCCCCCCCCTTTAGTACCGGTTCAGCACGAACCGGTGCTAAAGGGAAACCACGTGGCACGAGCCAGCTCCAGGGGCCTGGAGTCCTTTAGTACCGGTTGGTAAGACCAACCGGTACTATAAGATTTGGGGGGTTTTAGTTTTATGATTTGTTTTTCATTTAATTTTGTGTTTCCATTTTAATTCTTTTTCGTTTGCTGGTATTTTACGATACTACACATTGTACATGTTATGCATATATATATATATAAATAGAATTTCTAGTAGAACCAATCATGCATATATATATATCATCAATGTCTCACAAACCATCATATTAATTAATTCACACATACACACATGTATAGCTATATACAATTTCTCCTACATATGCATGTTGCCTTCGGAGCTAGTGGCATTATAGCCTAATTGGTGCCTTCGGAGCACGATGACAATTGGAAGTGGTTTTCATTGGGGCGGTAGCGGGTAATAGTATTCTCCCTTCGGATTTATGACCTGGTCGAGCAAAAATCCCGCTATTTCCTCTTGAAGTGCTTCTACTCGCTCCGTTTCCAGGAGCTTCGCCCGCACCTCTCTGAACTGTTAAGAAGGAGATCAATATGCATGTGTATTAGTTGTGTGACTAGATATCGATAATGGTGTAAAAATTGTGAATAGTGTTTTGACAAACGTACCCATTCCTGTCTTTGAGATCTGCTCCTTTCGGACGCCATCATGCGAATGTTCTCGCAAACGCAGAATGCACACAGATCAGTCCCCTGCGCCTGCTTCAGGGCCTTTACGAGAATGGAATTTGATCAGATAATAATTAATCAAGCATGATAACTAAAGAGATGGCAGCTAGCTAGCTAGCTAGTACTACTTAATTACTTACCTTGGGTCTTCCCCATTTAAGCTTTTCTTTCCATTCGCCGTTCGTAACCCTGATGAACCTTGCCCAAGCCCTGCCCGCCGAAAAAGAAAATGAATAAAGGGGTTATTAAATGGTTCATATCATGAAATGACGAACTAAATAGGCCGAGATATATAGTTAATAATGATTGAAATTACCTGTTGACTATCCCAAACAAGATGTTATAGTCGGTTTTTTCTTTGAGTAGTGAGTCCAGTATTTCAACTATTCTGGCGTCAACTTTAATGATACACAAGACCCAGTGATATCTGCATGCACACACGTTTGCATGTCTTAATTAAGCGAGCATATGTAAGCAAAAACATGTAGCTAGTTAGTAGGCAAAAACAGAGAATTTGTAGTACAAGACAGTGTGACTCACTGGAAGTTGTAAGGAAGTAGTATATCTTCATTGTATTTGAGGCGCTTCAAGAACTCTAGCATGCTGTCCTCTACGGCCTTTTGATGACGTTCATCTATTTTCCATGTGTATTCATTAACGGTGTTTGGGTCAATGAACCCAATGCCATAGCGTCCACCTTTTCCCATTTCATACATCTTCATCCTGCATATAATACCACAGAAAAGAATATAGTGAGGATAATTACAGGTAATGATAAGGATCACTACAGCTAGCTTGAGACTTAAATTACAGAAAGAAATCACTTACAGACAATAGCAACTGACGATAGATTTGTCGAGTGCGTCTTGATTGTATAACTGAAACAGTTCAGAATACTCAACGGACACAGCTTTGTCATGGTAGTAATGATCCTCCTTGACATTCACCATGAGGGACAATCGATCGGAAATCTTGGTAATGTTCATGTACCATTGATGCAATTCATACATTCTCGTTGGGAGGTTCTTGACCTTGTCTGGCTTGACCAAAGGTTGGCCTCGGACATATTTCCGTTTTATTTCATCCTCTCTAAGCACAGGCATGGGCTCGATCTCGAGGAGTTGTCCAACAGTGATTTTGAGAACTTCAGCCTGCATTATATGCTCCTCCGTTATTACCACATTGCCCACCTCAGGAACGTAAACTGTTTGCCCACAATAATATTGGGCGCGCGTACTGTCATGTGTTGTTGGCATAACAAGCGAGGGGATCGATTGCGCCGCCTGTTCTCCCAGCTGGGGAATGGTTTTCCCGCATTTTTTGACAGCTGCTTCTTGTTTGCTCGATCCCGAGCTCGCCTCCTTACGTACACGTGCTTGATTTAACTTCCTGATGTGGCGCTCATAGTCTATGTCAACAGGCTCGGGAGCTGGTGGTTGAGCCATACGAATGAAGTGGTCAATCGTTTCCTCAGGCACTTTCTCCCTTGGCGGCGGTGGCGGTTCCAGTGCAAAATGGGTTCCACCTCGGACTTTGATATGGTTGCGATTTCCTCCTCGGACCTGTCATAAGCCCTCTGCAGAAGAGGCGTGAGGCTTGGACCATATTTATATCTTGCCTCCGCATGTACTTCCTGTACTACCTTGACTCGTACCGCTACGCACCATAGCTGGGGGTGCCTCTTCTGTGATTGCTGAGGCGACGGAGATGGCTGACGGGGCTGAGTTGGACGAGGAGGAGTGGCCACCTGAAGCTGTGCCGGACTTGGAGGAGGAGTGGCCTGAGGTTGTGCCAGCCTTGGAGGAGGAGTGGATGTCTGACGCTGTGGCGGACTTGGAGGAGGAGGAGTGGCCTAACACTTTGCCGGACTTGGAGGAGGAGTGGCCTGACACTTTGCCGGACTTGGTGGACTTGCAGGAGCGGGAGACTGCTGACTCGGTGGCGGACTTCGATGAGGAGTCGGCTGACGCGGTGTCGGTGGCCTTCGAATGATGATGCAATCCTTTTTCCATAGGATGATACGATGTTTGGCGTCTCCGAGAAAGCGCTCGTCGTCACTTCCAGGATAGTCAAGCTCTAGCTCCGAATATGGGTCCACCACCTCATCAACCAAGACACGAGCATAGCCCACTGGAATCGGGTTGCAATGGAAGGTTGCCTCGGGGGGATTTGTAAAAGCAACGGCGTCCGCCACCTTCATGGATATGTTCTTCATTTTGACGTGTAGCTCGCAGCTAGTGTTCTCCGTGATGTCATCCACGGGGTATCTACCCAGCATTGCATCGTCCGGGGCGGAACCCATGCTGCTTCTCAGCATGGATGGGGCGGTGCTATCCAATGCTGGATCATTCGCTAGCTGCTGCAGCTGCTGAGACCCCCTTTGCTGGGTAAGTGAGTCGATCTGCTCCTGCTGCCGCTGGAATTTGACTACCAATTCCGCTTGACTTGCTTCTAGGCCTTGAAGGCATTCATAGTCCCGCTTCCTCTGCTCCTCCTCCATCTTCCTCTTCTTCTCCTCCGCAATCTTCTTTCTCGCACGGGTTCTGTAGTCGGTGTTCCAGTCTGAGAACCCCTCATACCACGGAATAGCGCCCTTGCCTCGTGTTCTTCCCGGGTGTTCAGGATTTCCCAGGGCACGCGTAAGCTCATCGTTCTCTCTGTTGGGCTGGAACACCCCCGATCGTGCCTCTTCTATTGCAACAAGTATTGCATCGTCGACTCCCTTCAGACTTGACCTCGTCGAAACATTGCCTGTCTTCGGGTCCAACTCCCCCCCATGCGCATAGAACCAAGTCCTGACCCTGGGGGGCCAGCTCTTAGTAACCAGAGTGGCACCTGCATCCTCCATCTCTTTCTCAGACTTATCCCACTTAGGCATTGCCACCGCATAGCCACCTGGCCCCAGCTTATGGAACTTATCCTTTTTTTCGGCATTCTTCTTGTTTATTCTCGACCGTTCCTTAGCTAATTCCGAATCCTTGAATTTCACGAAATCGTCCCAATGAGCACGTTGGTTCTCTAGTGTTCCCTCGAATACTGGAGTCTTCCTTCCTCCCTTGACGTACTTGTCCCATTCACGATTCTTGTGGTTCTTGAATGCAACCGCCATCTTCCTAAGAGCAGCGTCCTTGACTTTCTGCACATCTGCTTCTGTGAAATGATCTGGTAGGGTGAAATATTCCATGAGAGTATCCCAAAGCAGATCTTTTTGATTCTTGTCGACAAAAGTAACATCTGGATGTGGAGCAGCGTCCTCTTTGTCTTTTTGTCTTTTGTCTTTTGCTGGCTCTCTCCATTCTTGAAGGGAGATCGGGAGTTGGTCCTTCACAAGAACTCTGCACTGACGAACGAACTTGTCCGCAATCTTCTTAGGCACTAATGGTTCGCCACTAGGTCTGATTGCCTCGATATTGTACTTTACGCCCTCCTTCAACTTTTTGTTCGGGCCTCGTTTCGTCCTTTTGCCTGAAGATTTGCTCGATCTGGAAGGCTGAAAGAACAAAGATCGATTCGTTAATATATCTTCAAGTCATTTAAAACATATGATGGTCACCAGATACCTGCTTATATAAATATATATACCTCGCCGGTCTTTGTTGTTTCAGGATCAACATGTTCTTCGTCATCGTCATAATCGTAGTTCATGACTTCATCAATTCGGTCGTCGCGATCGAATATCATATCACCCTCTCCGGTGTTGTTTAGAAATTCGGAGCCGTCATAATCTTCTTCATTCTGATCATCATTTGGCCCGCGTATCATATCGAACATGGTCTGTTCTCCCTCTCTATCGGTATTGTCTGCCATAGCTTTTATTTAACTAATTCAAAAGAAATATAAAACAATTTAGTATTCAAATTACATCGTCTCGAATAATAGATATAATCTCGAATACTTCATCTAGAATAATATATATAATCTCGAATACATCGTCTCGAATAATATATAATATTGAATAGTACATCACTGGCTAGCTAATTAAAGATCGAATACTACAGAAGAATCTAGGATACTCGCGGTTCCTGCGGTGCGGGCGGTGGACACCCAAAGAGAAGGAACCCTCACAGGATCATAGCTGAAGTGAGATCCCCGAAGATACTGCCAGGTATTGAAGAACCTGCCGCCCTCTAACGCAACCATGTAGCAATGGACGTGCTCGTCCTCCTCCCTGACACGGCGACGTACCACCTCCGGCGGGGCCGGGTCCCTCCGCACCGAAACTGGCCCACGCGAACGCCACCAAACGAGATCAGGGTCGACGACGGGACCCGGGGCCGGGTTCCTCATCAAGAGGCGCGCCCCTCCAGGCAGCACCTCCCAGTGCCAGCCCGGCGGAGCCCAGTCCCGGACATGGGTCGGCTGGACGTCGTCGCGGACGGGTCGACGGCGAGGATGCGGGCCGGGCATCGTCGAGAACAAATACTAGCTATATGCCCGCAAAAATTAACAATTTTTTAATGATTGGATTTTGATAACTAAAATTTCTAACATTTCTATATAACACTAATTATGCTAATCTAAATAATCTAAATAACACTAAAATTTCTAACATTTCTAACATTTCTATATAACACTAATTTCTAACATTTCTATATAACACTAATTTCTAACTGATTAAACACTAATTATATCCATCTAACATGCATTCATACATATATAATAGTGAAAAAATAATAATCTAAATAATCTAAACTAATTAAACATACAAAATACGCGCGCGTGTGTGTGTACTAATTAAACACTAATTATCTAAACTAATTAAACATACAAAATAATAATCTAAATAATCTAAACTAATTAAAGACTAATTATCTAAATTAATTAAACATGCTTGTGTGTGTGTGTACGGGCTCGGGGAGGGCTCACAGCGGGCGACGGCGACGGCGAGGCGACGGCGAGGCGAGGCGACGGGGAGGCGACGGCGAGGCGACGGCAGGGACGGCGCGACAGGGACGGGGACAGCGCGACGGGGACGGGCCCGGGGCGGCGACGGAGACGAGGGCGGTGACGGGGACGGGGGTGGCGACGGGGACGGGGCGGCGACGAAGACGAGCGGCGACGGAGACGATCGAGGGCGGCGGCGACGGCGACGGAGACGGAAACAGAGGAACGAACAGAGAGGGAAACTGAAATTTTCGTAGCCGTTGTATATATAGAAGGCACCTTTAGTACCGGTTGGAACCACCAACCGGTACTAAAGGCCTGTTTTGGCCAGGCCAAGCGGCGGGAAGCGACCCCCTTTAGTACCGGGTGTTGGCACAAACCGGTACTAAAGGCCCCCCCTTTAGTACCAGTTTGTGCCACGACTCGGTACTAAAGGGGGTGCGCTGGCGCAGGTGCGGTGCGGCAAGTTTAGTCCCACCTCGCTAGCCGAGGGGCGACCGCACTGGTTTATAAACTCCCGTGCGGTCACTCTCTCCAGCTCCTCTCCAAAGCAGGCTTACTGGGCCTACGTGTTCTTTGCAGCCCTGTGGGCCCACTTGGCCTTTGCGGGCCTGCATCCTGGCCCAACGACAGGTTGGGTTTCTAGTCGTATGCAGGCCGCTCTGGCCTAGTAGGCGGGCTTATTTTTATTTTATTTTTTTGCTTTATTTATTTTTGTGTTTTTTTGTGTATTTAGAGTTTCTTTGTGAATATTTTTGTTTTAGGTACAAAAAATTACAAACTTTCTGTTAGTGCCCGTAGTTTTCAAATTTGAATAGTTTAAATTTTGAATTATTTGAAATTAGTGTGAATCACTAGTTTGTGAATAACTTAACTTTAAAAATCAGTAAAGGCATGAAAGAATTTGTTTGCACATAAAATTTCTTCGCGTTTCAAATGCCAAAACACATAACTACCCTAACTATTACAGAGATTCCCCTCTTGGTGCAAAACACAGAAGAAAGTGATGATAGCTAGTGAAGCCGATCACATCCCAGATCTTTGGGTGTGAAACTTTTTCTTCGCGTGTGTCCCTTTGCGCCGTAACCATGGAAAATCTTCATCATTTAACGGGATGCTCGGGTCAATATTCACTGTGAATGGAGCAATTTCATCAAACTTTTCATAATCTTCTGATTTGTCTGTCTTGTCATCCACTCCCACGATGTTTCTCTTCCCAGAAAGAACTATGTGCCGCTTTGGCTCATCGTACGATGCATTCGCTTCCTTATCTTTTCTTTTTTTGGCTTGGTAGACATGTCCTTCACATAGAAAACCTGTGCCACATCATTGGCTAGGACGAATGGTTCGTCTGCATACGCAAGATTGTTGAGATCCACTGTTGTCAT
Source organism: Triticum aestivum (assembly GCF_018294505.1). Classification (NCBI taxonomy): domain Eukaryota; kingdom Viridiplantae; phylum Streptophyta; class Magnoliopsida; order Poales; family Poaceae; genus Triticum; species Triticum aestivum. The sequence continues at coordinate 200,182,376 of NC_057795.1, forward strand.
TCCGTACTGCGGGTCTTCCGTTACCCCGCCTCGTGTCATATTGACCCATTTGCACTGAAACAAAGGGACCTTTAAACCACGTCGATAATCAAGTTCCCATATGTCCTGTATATAACCATAATATGTTTCCTTTCCCGTCTTGGTTTCTTCATCAAAGCGGACACCACTGTTTTGGTTGGTGCTCTTCTTATCTTGGGCGATCGTGTAAAATGTATTACCATTTATCTCGTACCCTTTGAAAGTCATTATATTCGAAGATGGTAACTGGGACAGCAAGTAGAGGTCATCTTCAATAGAGGTGTCCTGCATGGTACGTGTCTGCAACCAGCTGGCGAAACTCCTGGTTTGTTCACGTGTAATCCAGTCATCAGACCGCTCCGAGTGTTTGGAGCGTAGCAAATTCTTGTGTTCATCCATATACGGAGCCACCAAGGCGGAATTCTGTAGAACTGTGTAGTGTGCTTCAGTGAGAGAACGTCCGTCCATACATATTATTTGTTCCCCTCCTAGCGTGCCTTTTCCATCCAGTCTGCCCTTATGCCGCGATTCAGGAACACCAATCGGCTTAAGGTCAGGAATAAAGTCAATACAAAACTCAATGACCTCCTCATTTTGATGGCCCTTGGAGATGCTTCCTTTTGGCCCAGCACGGTTATGAACATATTTCTTTAAGACTCCCATGAACCTCTCAAAGGGGAACATATTGTGTAGAAATACAGGACCCAAAACGTTAATCTCTTGGCACAGGTGAACTAGGACGTGTGTCATGATGTTGAAGAAGGATGGTGGGAACACCAACTCGAAACTGACAAGACATTGCACCAAATCATTCTGTAACCTTGGTATGATTTCTGGATCGATTACCTTCTGAGAGATTGCATTGAGAAATGCACATAGCTTCACAATGGCTAATCAAACGTTTTCCGGTAGAAGCCCCCTCAATGCAACCGGAAGCAGTTGCATCATAATCATGTGGCAGTCATGAGACTTTAGGTTCTGGAACTTTTTCCCTGCCATGTTTATTATTCCCTTTATATTCGACGAGAAGCCAGACGGTACCTTAATACTGAGCAGGCATTCAAAGAATATTTCCTTCTCTTCTTTGGTAAGAGCGTAGCTTGCATGACCCTGATGTATGTCGTCTTCTCCGTGCATACGTTGCTGGTCCTCTCGTGCCTCAGGTGTATCTTTTGTCTTCCCATACACGCCCAAGAAGCCAAGCAGGGTCACGCAAAGATTCTTCGTCACGTGCATCACGTCGATTGCGGAGCGGACCTCTAGGTCTTTCCAATATGGCAGGTCCCAAAATATAGATTTCTTCTTGCACATGGGTGCGCGTCCGTCAGCGTCCTTTGGAACAGATTGTCCGCCAGGACCCTTTCCAAATATCACCTTCAAATCCTTGACCATATCATGTACATCAGCACCAGTACGGTGGCGAGGCTTCGTCCGGTGATCCGCCTCACCTTTGAAATGCTTGCCTTTCTTTCTTACGGGATGCCTGCTCGAAAGAAATCGACGATGTCCCAGGTACACATTCTTCTTACAACTATTCAAATATATACTGTCGGTATCATCCAAACAGTGCGTGCATCCGTGGTATCCCTTGTTTGTCTGTCCTGAAAGGTTACTGAGAGCAGGCCAATCATTGATGGTCACGAACAACAATGCCTTTAGGTCAAATTCTTCCTGTTTGTGCTCATCCCATGCACGTACACCTGTTCTATTCCATAGTTGTAAGAGTTCTTCAACTAATGGCCTTAGATACACATCAATGTCGTTGCCGGGTTGTTTAGGGCCTTGGATGAGCACTAGCATCATAATGAACTCCCGCTTCATGCACAACCAAGGAGGAAGGTTATACAAACATAGAGTCACATGCCAGGTGCTATGGTTGCTGCTCTGCTCCCCAAAAGGATTAATGCCATCTGCGCTTAGACCAAACCATACGCTCCTTGCGTCATCTGCAAACTCCTTCCCGTACTTTCTTTCGATTTTTCTCCACTGCGACCTGTCAGCGGGTACTCTCAACTTTCCGTCTTTCTTACGGTCTTCTCTGTGCCATCGCATCGCCTTGGCATGCTCTTTGTTTTGGAACAAACGTTTCAACCGTGGTATTATAGGAGAATACCACATCACCTTGGCAGGAATCTTCTTCCTGGGGCGCTCGCCCTCGACATCACCATGCTCATCGCGGCTGATCTTATAGCGCAATGCACCACATACCGGGCAAGCGTTCAAATCCTCGTACTCACCGCGGTAGAGGATGCAATCATTAGGGCATGCATGTATCTTCTGCACCTCTAACCCTAGAGGGCAGACAGCCTTCTTTGCTTCGTACATACTCTCGGGCAATTCGTTGTCCTTTGGAAGCATATCCTTTATCATTACCAGCAACTTTCCAAATCCCTTGTCAGATACACCATTCTCTGCCTTCCATTGCAGCAATTCCAGTGTGGTGCCCAGCTTTTTCTTGTCACCTACGCAATTCGGGTACAACAATTTTTTGTGATCCTCTAACATGCGATGCAACTTCTTCTTCTCCAAATCACTTGTGCAGTTTCTCTTTGCATCGGCAATGGCCCGACCTAGATCATCAACGGGCTCATCTGATGCCTCTTCTTCAGCTTCTTCCCACATTGCCGGCTCAGCTTCTTCCCGCATTACCGGCTCAGCTTCTTCCCCCATTGTTGTATCATCGTATTCAGGGAACCCATGGCCAGGATAGCTGTCCTCGTCCTCTTCTTCTTCATTGTCTTCCATCATAACCCCTCTTTCTCCGTGCTTGGTCCAAACATTATAGTGGGGCATGAAACCGGACTCAAACAGGTGGACGTGAATGCTTCTTGACATAGAGTAATTGCGACCATTCTTATAGCCAACACATGGACAAGGCATAAAACCATCCGCCCACTTGTTTGCCTCAGCCGCAAGCAGAAAAGTATGCACGCCCTCAACAAACTGGGGAGAGCATCGGTTATCGTACATCCATTGCCGGCTCATCTTCATTACACAACACCGAATAGACCAAATTAATACAAGTTCATACAACACTTAAATGCAACAAACAAATAACTCTCTAGCTAAAGCATTTAAATGCAACAACAAATGCGATCAAGATCGCAACTAAGGTAACAATTGATCCAACAACATAATGATACCAAGCCTCACTATCGATGGCATATTTTCTAATCTTTCTAATCTTCAAGCGCATTTTCTCCTTCTTGATCTTGTGATCATCGACGACATCGGCAACATGCAACTCCAATTCCATCTTCTCCCCCTCAATTATTTTCAATTTTTCTTTCAAGTACTCATTTTCTCTTTCAACTAAATTTAACCTCTCGACAATAGGTCGGTTGGAATTTCCGGTTCACATACCTCCTAGATAAAAATATCTATGTCAACTTGATGGGCATAATTTGTCATAAACACGAAATGCAACAAATAGTTTTAAAATAGAATATACCACATCCGAATCATAACAAGGACGAGTGCCGACGGGGACGGATATCAAAACCATGGCACTATGTATAACAAAGAACGTACGGGTAAGATAATTATTATACGGGTAACTATATATGCAACTCACACAAACATCAATTTTTTATATAAAATTTCATGAACAAGAGGCTCACCACAAGGTGGTGCCGGCGACGGGACGATGCGGGCGATCGACGGTGGTTACGACGGAGATTTAGAAGGCACTAAGTAAACCAAATTGTTAACTTTTGTGACCTACATATGCAAACTAAGTGTTATTTTGACCTCAAATTGCATATAAATCAAATACTAGCACATATATATATTTCCTCCCAAATTACTAAACTCACAAATTAATAACTATATAAAGCATTGCAAGAGCTAATCTAGCAATGAGAGATGAAAGGACAAAGTTGCTAACCTTTGTGATCACTTGAATGGATGGGGGCCTTCAAATCTTGACAAATTTTGGGCAAAATGTGTGATGAGCTCGAGGGGAGAAGAGGAAGAACAGAGAGGAGAGGAGAGGGGAAAGGGGGAAGAACAGAGCGAGCTGGACGAAGGGTTTATATGCAGGAGGACCTATAGTACCGGTTCGTGGCACGAACCGGTACTAAAGGTGCCGGGTGGGGCCCAGACTGGCAACATCCTGCCACCACCCTCATTAGTACCGGTTCGTGGAATGAACTGGTGCTAAAGGTTAGCCACGAACCGGTACTAATGGGAGCGGTCCGGCTAGCCGTTGGAACCGGCACTAATGTATACATTTGTGCCGGCTCTAATACAAACCGGCACTAATGTGCTTCACGTTTGACCCTTTTTCTACTAGTGAGTTCTCTGCCACACACTTCTGGCCTTACTAAGTTGACGCGTCCCCTAAAAAAACAGAGTTGACGGGTATGCAAGGCTTTGTCAACTTATAGTCAACACACGGTTCTAGCAGCAGTGGCCGTTGGATGTCTATCCAACGGATGTCGTGCTTCTTCTTCAATCTCGGATATTCTAGCTTCACCGCCCAAAAAATGATTCATCCCCCTGACATCTGGGGCACACCGTTTCGGAAGATGACCTATGGGTCTACTAAGTTGACGTACCAAGGGCTTTGTCAACTTAGTCAATATAAACGATTCTAGCTGCAGTGACCATACAATGTCCATCCAACGGCCGTCGTGCTTCTTTAACCTCTGGTCTTCTTGCTCCAGCCGCCCAAAGCAGCACCGGTCGTGCTGCCTGCTCCTGCCTCCCATGGCCGGCTGTGCTGCCGCGGAGGCCTCACCGCCCCCTACTACTCCCACCGCTGGCCAGGCCATCCCTCCACTCACCCACTGACCCACACCCCCTGTTATTCTGCGGCGACGGCAGCGCAGTCGAACCAGTGAATCCTCGTACTCCTCTCCGCGTGTGCATCCACTGCCGCGTCTTCTCCGGCTCCGCGTCGTCCCCTTCCTAGGCCTCGCCGTCGTCCACCGCCATGGTGCTCTTGGCACGGCGTGGTCAACGTGGTCAAGGAACAACTTCCATCGGACGTGGACTATACGTGGAGAGGCTGACAGCTGGGTCCATGGTAGCCGCAAGGAAGTGCCTCCTTATTACGCGCAAAATAATTATTCCTCCACCTGACAGCAGGGACCCACCGGACGGGCCACCGTATTTCACAAACAAAATGATTCGCCCCCTGACTGCTGGGACCCACGAGCTACATCTTCGCACGCAAGGAAGTGCGTCCGAAAAAAAACGATTCGCCCCCCTGACTGCTGGTACCCACCAGCTACATCTTTGCATGCAAGGAAGTGCGTCCGAAAAAATGATTCGCCCCCGACTGCTTGGACCCACC
>NC_057795.1:200187876-200188568 GCF_018294505.1 Triticum aestivum
AACGATTCGTCCCCCTAACTGTTGGGACCCAGCAGCTACACCTTCGCACGCAAGGAAGTGCGTCCGGGCAAAGAAAAAAACAATCCCCCCCCCTAACTGCTGGGACCCAGCAGCTACACCTTCGCACGCAAGGAAGTGCGTCCGGGCAAAAAAAATGATTCGCCCCCCTGACTGCTGGGACCCACCAGCTACATCTTCGCAGGCAAGGAAGTGCGTGACAGTCGGGACCCACCTGGTCGAAGCGTACATAGTGTTGTCATCCTGGTCGCGAACGTGTACGTACATACTGGTCGATGTAGAGGTGCGCACGTGTCGTAGTAGAGGCGTGCGCGTGTCGTAGTAGAGGCGTGCACATAGCATGTACACATACATACAGCGGCCAGGTGCAAGAAAGAAAATACGGTCACTTATGTGTACATACGGGCGGGGTCTCGAACGCCTAGTCGCGCATACCGCAAAACGGAGGAAACGGACCTCCTACGGTTGAAACGGTGGTCCTGTTGATCAGGAGGGGTGTGGCGTACCGCAAAACGGAGGAAACAGACCTCCTACGGTCGAAATGGGGGTCCTATTGATCGGGAGGGGTGTGGCGTACCGCAAAACAGACGAAACGGACTTCCTACGGTCGAAACGGGGGTCCTGTTGATCGAGAGGGGTGTGGCGTACCGCAAAATGGATGAAACGGACATCCT
>NC_057795.1:200488875-200598495 GCF_018294505.1 Triticum aestivum
TACATGCAGGAGAATTATCCATTACAAAGTGGTATTATACCGCGGAGATGGAGACATGCCAAACATCATTCGGCACAGGTGGTCGTTGTTACTCAACGGACTCTCGCACCGGCTTACAACGCCGTGGCCGTCTCTCGTGTCCATGCATGTTTACAACGCGGAGGACAACTTGCCCGTCCGCGCTGGTTTACATTGCCGCGGCCGATTCATCTGTCCGAGCTGCCTCTGATGCTGCGGTCGCCTTTGTCGTCCGTCTCTCGCGGCCTGGTTTACATCAACATACCGGGCTGCACCTGTCCGCATGAAGCTGTTTATTGAGTATGAGCAAGTCACAGCTTGGGTAGCCCAGTTTTCTTTCAAATTGGAGGCAAATTATCATCAACCGTCGTTTGCACTGGATGGCTCAATGGGCAGGCGCACAAGTCGCCGCCACTACAGTTTTGGTTAACTTCAAATCGCCAGATGGAAGGAACCATTGGCCGAGTTGTTGACACGGCTCATACGAGATCATTTATAACCCGCCGCAGTCACCTCAACCTTCTGTGGATTAACATCGTGCTATCAACACCAATGATATACAAGTTATGCCGGTTTATATCACAGTCAAATATGGAGAATCTCAAGCCAACTCTTCGAGTCACCTTGAGACTCGGGGGCTACGATGATATGACGCAACAAGTCTTGCCAGTTTCAGCAAATTTAAAAACCCCAGGACAATGGAGGGAAAGATAACCCGGTCCCGGAGGCTACTGTTATTTGAAGGCCGTCAGAAAATTTCCGGCTTAGAAAGTATATGACAATTATAAAATCCCGGCTCAATGAAGAAGTTCCGGGTCATCAGAAAAGATTCCGGTTTAAAATCCGGCTCAAGGGAAGCCAGTCTCACTGAAGCTCTCAAATCCGGTTTAAGAATTTCCGGTTCAAAAAGGAATTAACTTCTCGCAAGTTCGAGTTTAAAGGCCGTCAGAAAATTTCCGGCTGAAAATGAAGATTCCGGTTTAAAATCCGGTTCAAGGGAAAGATGTCTCCCACAAAGCTTTGAAGCTCTCAATATCCGGTTTAACATCCGGTTCAAGAAGGAGTTATCTCTTGCAAAAAGTTAAAGGGTGCCAAAGAGGACCTGTTGCCATGACGTGCGGTTCAAACATGGGTATCATGCCTTTATTGGCCTGACATATTATTGATCACATGGGGGCTTCTGCTTCATAAAGCGGGGTCTCTGTTCTTTTTTACATCATGCGTGGTTACACGGAGGTTCTGTCTTAAAGCGGCCTCCGGTTTACCCCTTGACATTTGCTTTTTATATATCACTGGGGGCCTTGGTCGTGTCCGAACCAACGCGACACCCTTTGATAGGCGACAGCCACCAGATCATTTGGGGACACGGTCAAGTCTGAACCAGTCACGCCTCTTGGTCGGCCTAAGGCCACAAAATCACTTGGGGGCATGGTCAAACCCGAACCATTGCCACGCCTCTTGATCTGGCATATATGCCACGAATCATTTGGGGACCTGGCTGACTTGAACCATTGTCACACCTATTCGGGGCTTGGTCCTGTCCGACCACGATAATACCATCTGATCACCTCAGTATAGCATGTCTTTTGCAAATGGTTTTATCATTGCCTTTGCTTGAAATTTTCTTTAATTAATTTTCCTTCTTTGTTGCGTTCTTAAACCGACAAAATTCGCAGACCGGTTCGACTGTCAATTGACAGAACACGGTCAATCTTTAATCCGGAGACTATTTGCCCGGTTTGATTTTTTGATTTTATGTTACCATCTTATTATAGACCAAACCGGTGTTCATTAACCCGGTTTGACTTTCAAATTACAAGTTGTCAGTAAATGATCAAGTTATAATCCGGAGACTATCAGCCCGGTCTGGTTTGACTACGAGTCGCCAGTATTATATATGGTTAAACTGGTGTTTATCACAACCCGGTACGGTTTATCATAAACCGGCACAGTATGAAAGGAGTTATCATTACTCAAGATTGGGATTATCATCCTTACTACAATAAGTTGGTAAAGCCAACAATGTGATTCAATGTCACAGGTATGATATATTTCATATTTGATTATTCTTAAGTGCAGCCTTGGTTATAAACCTGGGTTATATGTTGGGCATTATGACCCGTCCGGCGGTAAACCGCCAGGACACTTTAAACTTGTTGTATGCAGAGACAGGTTGAATAAAGCATGATGATAAATTATCCGGTGTTTATTAAACCGGCCTGGCTTTAAGACGATAAGTCGCCAGTATATGATGGGAAATTATCCGGAGTTTATTAAACCGGCCTGGCTTTGGACTATACGTCGCCAGTATATATTTGGATTGCGCCATTGGAATCATGCGCTTATAAATGATTGGGTTATATTATTCAAATAGCCAAATTTGGCTGAATTTTCATTATGATATTGGATGAATTTTTCATACCGGATTATATTATCTTGAATAGCCAACATGGCTGGATTTTTATGGTTATTAGTAACGGTATTATTGAGTTTTCAAAGTCGCTTTAGCGCAACAGTTATTATTTTATCAAAGGATATGATTTATTCTACAATGGAAGGAATAGTCCCGAGTCGCTGCAGGCTCACGACCCGGCACTTGGGGGCTACATTATTCAAATTGAGATTACATGCAAGTCTCATGTCGCTGCAAGCATGCACCATGACACTTGGGGGCTAATGCAAAGTAATTTTCTGCTCATATTATTGAAGACCCGACTCATCACATTATAATGAGTCGGCCCTTGGGGGCTACCAATTGCTCCTGTCAACAGTTGAAGGTACAAAGCTTTTTATTCATTATATTGAAGAGTCCACTGCTCAGTTGGTAAAGCACAAGGCTCTTAACCTTGTGGACGTGGATTCAAGTCCCATGATGAGGGTTACATCATATGATGTTATTTTCATTGAAGTATATATTACAGTCCCAGCTCAATATTATCTTACTGAGCCGGCCCTTGGGGGCTACACATCATTGCTCAAATCTACATGATTATACCTACAAAGTCCCTGATCATTATTGCATAATGACCCGGCTCTTGGGGGCTACACTGGTTGAAGTTTTTATGAGTATAAGACAATTGCAAGTCCCAGGTTGCTGTAAGCATGATAACCCGGCACTTGGGGGCTACATAGTATGGAGTATTCAGTTTTTACTAGTCACTGGGATGAACAACATGGATTTCTTCTTAAATGGCAGTATTGATATTGAAGCAAGTCTTAAGCCATCACTTTGTTCTGCTCAAGACTTGGGGGCTACATGTATTATATTATTATCGAAGAACTATTTTCAAATTCTCTGTTTTGAGCAAACTGGATTAACCCGGCGTCACCAATCATTATGACCCTGTGTCTGTAACCCGGCGTCATCAATAATCATGAACCGGCATTAGCAACAATCATGAACCGGTGTTGGCAACAATCATGATCCGGAATTATCAATTTTTATAACCAGACAATGGTGGTAATCATAAACCGGCAAGTTTTACATCTTCAAGCTAGCTGGATATCAGTTGAATATTTCAGAGACTAATATTTTTGTCAAGTCAAAGCATTGAAGGCCGATTCAAATGGATTCTTTATTTACAAATATCTTCTGCAAGAAAATTGATTACGAAGATGGTTATTAACTTGGAAGGATGAAATGACAAGGATTTAAGGATGATCAAGTGCCGGCTTACAAGTATATTTAAACCGGAGCACAACCCGACAAATTTGTTCTTGTTGCAGATCAGTTTAACATGGATGAATCCAAATTAAACTGGGGGCTAATGTCGGGGATATACCCAGCGGTATAAACCGCCGGATGTATGACCCGGCTAGAGTTTGGCGATTCACTGGCAACCCACTTCGACATGGCGGTTTACGGTTCATTGGTAATCCGGCAGGCGGGTCAGAGGAGCGACAAGACCCGGTGGCCCAACGGGCGGTTTATGGAAGGCCGGATCATGCTATGGTGGGCCGGTTTAAGAGAAAAGGCGTGAGGAATATTTACTTTACAAGGAAGACCCGGACTTGTATCCGGTTTGTATTAGAGATAGACTAGTCCTAATCCTAATAGGACTCCACATGTAACCCGCCCCTTCAACATATATAAAGAGGGACAGGGCTCCCCAAAGAGGGACAAGCTACAGAAGCAAGAAACAATCTTAGGGCTAGACACAAAGAGGAGAGCCGGTTTACGGCGACTCCCTCGTGATGATAATGAGACCTAGCCTCAAACAACATGTAGGGTTTTACCGGATGATGTTTCCCGGGGCCCGAAGCTGTCTAAACCTTTGTCTTGCGTGTTGATCCGCCCTGCGTCTCTCGTCCCACTCAACCCCTCTCAAGCTACCACATAGATGCGTTGGCCTCGCAACTAAGTCCTGACACTAAGGACATATGACGTGACAATTCCACGACACCGTGCGTGAGGCCGCAAAGTGATATGATGTGTTACATGCTAGATCGGTGTGACTTAGGATTGGGGTCCTGACAGCTTTGGTATCAGAGCCTGACTACCTATAGGATTACCAAGCCAAACTGGTTGAAGTTGGGTCTAGAAATTCTTTAGTTATATAAGGGAATTGATTGTGGATGGGAACGTAAGGCTCTTTTTACTCCTTATACCTCATGGCCTTCTGATCTGAGTCATCCTATCTCTCCTACGGGGTTAAGGAACTAGGCTTTCTCTTCCGTCCATCAAGATCATGTGTTACAACTCCGTAGTCCCATAGGATTGGTTGATCAGAGTCATACCCCAGTTTTCGAGTACTTCTGGTGTAGCCTATTTAGTATTATCCCAGAACCTTGAGTGATGATGTTGAGTTGTTGTACTATCCCATCTTTAGCAGAATGTCCCATTCTGAGCATTTTACTGCCGTTATGCTACCAGAATTGCCCTAGGAGTTCGAGAGATACTAATTTCCTTGTTCTACATCCTACGGCCTATACTTGATGCTGATTCCGTCCTTGGTTTCGTTTCTCAGGATGTCATCAGTTAAGCGAAGTTCTGTTGATCGTTGCCAGAACCATGGAGATGGTAGGGATGAGGATCCTCCCGACCCGCCTTCGTTGGCAGAGTTCATGCTAGAGATGGAGAGGAACAAGCGTGAGTCTGACCGATTGTTGGCTCGTTTCAAGGAGAACACCGCACATCAGTCCAAAGGGGCTATGACCATCCATGACTTCATTCGCTTGCACCCACCCACTTTTCACCATTCCATCGAGCCATTCGATGTAGATGACTGGCTCCATAGCATCACTCATAAGCTCCATTCCGTGAACGTAGCTGAAGATGACAAGGTCACCTATGCCACATACCACCTGGAAGGTCCTGCTAGTTTTTGGTGGCAGAACTATGAGGCTATGCTTCCAGCTAGCCAGATTCTTACCTAGAGGGATTTCACTAAGGCTTTTCGCGAGCATCACATTCCTCAGGCCCTCATTGATCGCAAGAGATAAGAGTTCTAGAGTTTCACCCAGAGTAAGATGGCTGTTGACACCTACAGTAGAGAGTTTGAGAACCTCGCCTGCTATGCTACAGAAGGGGTGTCCACGGACGCCAAGAAGCAGGCTAGGTTCCGGAAGGGTCTCAACCCCAAGTTGCATTGTGATCTCCACCTGCATCATTATGATACATTCCAAGATCTTGTGGACAAGGCCATCAATGCAGAGACAACTTAGCTCACTTACGAGGAGTCTCATAAGCACACCCGTGATTTGGGATCTTCCTCCAGTCCTAGTTCTCAGAAGCGCCGGATTTGGGTTCCGAACTCCGCTCTTCCTTCCAGATATTCACCAAGACCATCCTATGTGGTGCCTCACCCAGCTCAGTCGTATGCTCCACCCAGGTCTACTGGTATACAGCTTGTCAATGCGGGTCCACGTCCAACCTCAGGGACTTGGTTCACATGCGGGAAGCCAGGACACCATGCACGTGACTGCTCTCAGTCTAGTTATGATCCACCCCAGCCCGAGAAGTCTGTTGACTATGTTAAGCCATCAAGGAAGATGGTTAATGCCAAGCCAGCTCGCACTGAATGTGGACATGTGCATCACATCTCAGCTAAAAACACTCATGATGATCCGGATGTCGTTCTTGGTACACTCCTTGTGAATTGTCATCCAACATCGGTTCCATTCGATACTGGAGCATATCACTCCTTCATTTCTGAAGTCTATGCTCATTTGCACGACATGTCATTCTATGATATGCCAACTCCGCTTGAAATCCAAACCCCAGGGTCTAGATGGCAAACTACCAGAATGAGCTATGGTAACAAAATCCTTGTTGACAGACTTGTATTTCTTGCATCACTTGTAGCCCTCAAGTCCTCAAATATTAACATCATCTTGGGTATGGACTAGATGACATCTCATCATGCCAAGATTGATTGTTACACCAGATCTGTTCAACTTACACACCCATCTGGCAAGATAGTTACTGTCTCCACTAGAGTTGCAAAGCGTCAGCTCTATTCTCTTAATGCCATCCCTCTTCCAAACGTTGAAGATATCCCGGTAGTCCGTGACTTTCCGGATGTCTTTCTAGAGGAACTGCCAGGTGTTGCACCTGACAGAGATGTAGAGTTCGTCATAGATCTTATCCCGGGAACCGCTCCAATCTCTAGGAGACCTTACAAGATGGCACCCTTAGAACTAGCCGAGCTTAAGAAACAACTTGATGAGGCCTTGCATAAGGGTTTCATCCATCCTAGTTCTTCTCCTTGGGCTTGCTCCGTCCTCTTCATCAAGAAGAAGGATGGTATGGACCGGATGGTTGTAGATTATCATCCCGTTAATTTGGTCACGATAAAGAATAAATATCCGCTCCCCAGGATCAACGACCTGTACGATCAGCTTTCTGGATCCGCAGTCTTCTCTAAGATGGATTTGAGATTAGGCTACCACCAAATCAAGATCAGAAATGGGGACATCCCCAAGACGGCCTTTATCAATTGTTATGGCCAGTACGAGTACACCGTCATGTCCTTCGGTCTAACCAACGCTCCAGCAACATTCTCCCGCTTGATGAACTCGATCTTTATGGAGTACCTTGATAAATTCGTCATGGTTTACCTAGATGATATTCTTATTTACTCGAAGAACAAGGAAGAGCATGCCGAACATCTTAGACTTGTGTTAGGAAAACTCGGAGAGCACCGCCTTTATGCCAAGTTCTCCATGTGTGAATTTTTGTTGCAAGAAGTGACCTACCTAGGCCACATGATCTCTGGTAAGGGCATTGCTGTCAATCCCGAGAGAGTTAAGGTTGTACTTGATTGGACTCTGCCTAAAACTGTTAAACAAGTTAGGAGTTTCCTTGGTCTAGCCTGTTATTGTCGCCGCTTTGTTGAACACTTCTCCAAAGTGGCCAAACCTCTCACATAACTTCTCAAGAAAGATAAAAAGTTTGAGTGGTCCCCATAGTGTGAGTACAGTTTTCAGGAACTGAAAAGACGCCTCACTTCTGCTCCCATACTTGTGCCACTAGATTTCACTAAGGACTTTGTTATCTACTACGATGCCTCACGACAGGGACTAGGTTGCATTCTTATGCAGGATCGTCATGTGATTGCCTATGCATCTCGATAATTGCATCCACATTAGGAGAATTATCCTACACATGATCTAGAGCTTGTAGTTGTAGTCTATGCACTTAAGACCTGGCGACATTACCTTTTTGGTAAACGTTGCGAGATCTAAACCGATCACCAGAGTCTCAAGTATATCTTCACACAACCAGATCTGAACCTTAGGCAAAGACATTGGTTTGAAGTGATCTCAGATTATGATCTAGGGATTACTTACACCCCAAGCAAAGCCAATGTCATGGCTGATGCACTAAGCTGTAAATCCTATTGCAACAATCTCATGTTGCAGCAGGGCCAACCACTTCTCCATGAGGAATACTGTAAGCTTAACCTTCACATTGCTCCTCACGGATTCCTTTCTACCTTGGTGGCGAAACCTACTCTTGTGGATCATATCATAGAAGCCAAGAAGCATGATACAGGGATTACCTGGATCAAGAAAAACATTGCCAAGGGTATTGCTGGTAGTTTCTCTATAGATGATCGAGGTGTTGTTTTCTTCGAGAACCGCCTGGTGGTCCCCAAGAAGCAGCATCTTCGACAACTGATCCTTAAGGAGGTGCATGAATCTCCTCTCACGATTCAACCCGGTAGCACTAAGATGTATCAGGACCTACGCCAGAGGTTCTGGTGGATTAGAATGAAGACAGAGATTGCTCAGTTCATTGCTAACTGTGACGTTTGTCGTCGCGTTAAGGCAGAGCATTAAAGACCTGCTGGCACCCTTCAGCCTTTAGCTATTCCTGAATGGAAATGGGATAAAGTTGGTATGGATTTCATCATCGGCTTTCCTAGGACCAAGAGAGGGAATAATGCTATCTTCGTAGCCATTGATCGTCTCTCCAAAGTGGCTCACTTCCTACCTGTTCGTTAGAGTATCACTGCTAGTCAGCTCACTGACTTATATATTTCTCGAATAGTGTCACTTCATGGTGACCGTGGTAGTCTTTTGACTTCTCATTTCTGGGAGAGTTTCCAAACTGACATGGGAACCCATCTTTCCTTCAGTACCGCTTTCCACCCTTAGTCGAGTGGTCAGATGGAAAGGGTCAACCAAAATCTCGAAGACATGCTTAGATCTTACGTTATCTCATTCGGTATGGATTGGGAGAAATGGCTTCCTTTTGCCGAGTTCGCTTATAACAATAGCTATAATCTAGTCTCAAGAAAGCTCCATTCAAGATTTTGTATGGACGAAGATGTCATACACCTTTGAATTGGTCAGAAACTGGTGAAAGACAATGCTTTGGACCGGACATGATCCAGGAGGCAGAAGAGCAAGTACGCATCATTCATGAAAATTTGAAAACAGCCCTATCTTGCCAAAAGAGTCAATATGATCGTCATCATAGGGATATGACTTATGAAGTTGGCGACAAAGCTTACCTTAGGGTTACTCCTTTGAAGGGTACCCATCGTTTTCGTATCATGGGCAAGTTGGCTCCTCGTTACTTTGGTCCTTTTCGCATTCTCGCTAAACGAGGAGAGGCTGCCTACCAGTTGGAACTACCCCCACATCTTTCCAGAGTGCATGATGTCTTCCACATCTCTCAACTCAGGCGTTGCTTCTCGGATCCTATCTGTGGAGTGGACCACGAAACGCTTGATCTCCAAGATAACCTCACATATCAAGAGTACCCAGTTCGCATTCTTGATCAAGCAGAGCGTGTCACCCGACATGGTAACATCAAGTTTCTCAAGGTCCATTGTTCTCCTCATTCTGAGAGAGAAGCTACTTGGGAGCGAGAAGATCGTCTTCGACTGGAGTATCCCACTTTCTTTCCGCCGACCCCTGAATCTCGAGACAAGATTCTTTCAAGTGGGGGAGAGTTGTCACATCCCTAGTTCTGGTATGACCTAGACTAGCTAGTCATGTGTGCATCATGTTTAAATTTCATTTAAGTTTGAAATGGGGATCTGTGAAATCCTCAGAAATCATTTCTGGAAATGATCCAGATAAAAACTGCTCCAAAAAGGTCCAAGAAAAATGTTCATGTTGCTCTCTGAAAATATTGGTCAGTGGTAAAAATCAAACCAATATTTTTATGAGCTCATAAATATTTATTTTGGCCATTTGAAATTAATCCAGTAATTATTTGCATTGGATAAATATTTTTGTACATTAAAAATATTGTCCAATATTTCTGAATTTTGGTGAGGGGCTTTGGAGTTGTCCAACTAGTCCCTACAAAAATTTACAGAATGAAATAAGTTGATTTAGTCTTTTTACTAAATCAGAAACAAATGTCAGAAAAAACAAAAACAGAAAAGAAATAGGAAAAAAGGGAGCTTAGCTGCGGCCTAGCACTGTGCGGACTGGCCTGGCCCAGTGGGCCAGTCCAGCTGACTGGTGATACGTCTCCAATGTATCTATAATTTTTGATTGTTCCATGCTATTATATTACCCCTTTTGGATGTTTATGGGCTTTATTTTACACATTTATATCATTTTTGGGACTAACCTACTAACCGGAGGCCCATCTCGTATTGCTGTTTTTTGCTTATTTCAGTATTTCGAAGAAAAGGAATATCAAACGGAGTCCAAACGGAATGAAACCTTCGGGAGCGTGATTTTTGGAACGAACGTGATCCAGAGGACTTGGAGTGCAAGTCAAGAAGCAGCCGAGGCGGCCACGAGAGGGGACGGCGCGCCCCCTATCTCGTGGGCCCCTTGGGCGGCCACCGACGTACTTCTTCCTCCTATATAAGCCTACGTACCCCGAAAACATCCAGGGAACCAACGAAACACAATTTCCACCGCCGTAACCTTCTGTATCCGCAAGATCCCATCTTGGAGCCTTCGCTGGTGCTCCGCCAGAGGGGGAATCGACCACGGAGGGCTTATACATCAACACCATAGCCCCTCCGAAGAGTTGTGAGTAGTTTACCACAGACCTTCGATCGGGTCCATAGTTATTAGCTAGATGGATTCTTCTCTCTTTTTGGATCTCAATACAATGTTCTCCCCCTCTCTTGTGGAGAGCTATTCTATGTAAACTATTTTTGCGGTGTGTTTATCGAGATCCGATGAATTGTGGGTTTATGATCAAGTTTATCTATGAGAGATATTTGAATCTCCTCTGAATTCTTTTATGTATGATTGAGTTATCTTTGCAAGTCTCTTTGAATTATCAATTTGGTTTGGCCTACTAGATTGATCTTTCTTGACATGGGAGAAGTGCTTAGCTTTGGGTTCAATCTTGCGGTGTCCTTACCCAGTGCCAGAAAGGGTTGCAAGGCACGTACTGTATTGTTGCCATCGAGGATAAAAAGATGGGGTTTATATCATATTGCTTGAGTTTATCCCTCTACATCATGTCATCTTGCTTAATGCATTACTCTGTTCTTTATGAACTTAATACTCTAGATACAGGCAGGAGTCGGTCGATGTGTGGAGTAATAGTAGTAGATGCAGGCAGGAGTCGGTCTACTTGTTGCGGACGTGATGCCTATATACATGATCATGCCTAGATAATCTCATAATTATTCAGTTTTCTATCAATTGCTCGACAGTAATTTGTTCACCCACTGTAATACTTATGCTATCTTGAGAGAAGCCACTAGTGAAACCTATGGCCCCCGGATCTATCTTTTATCATATAATCTTTCAATCTACTTTTATTTGCATCTATATTATAAAATACCAAAAATATATTTATTTTATCATACTATCTCTATTAGATCTTACTTTCGCAAGTGGTCGTGAAGGGATTGACAACCCCTTCATTGCGTTGGTTGTGAGTTCTTTGTTTGTTTGTGTAGGTGCGTGGGACTTTTGAGGAGCGTCCTACTGGATTGATACCATGGTTCTCAAAATCTGAGGGAAATACTTACACTACTATTGCTGCATCACCCTTTCCTCTTCAAGGAAAACCAACGCAAGCTCAAGACATACCAAGAAGGATTTCTGGCGCCGTTGATGGGGAGTTCTTCGCCCAAGTCAATACATACCAAGTACCCATCACAAACTCATCTCCCTTGCATTTACATTATTTGCCATTTGCCTCTCGTTTTCCTCTCCCCCACTTCACCCTTGCCATTTTATTTGCCCTCTCTTTCCCAATCTCCTCCTCTCTTTCACTTGCCTTTTTCTGTTTGCTTGTGTGTTGGATTACTTGTTGCCATGGCGCAAGATAATACCAAATTGTGTGATTTCTCCAATACCAATAATAATGATTTCCTTAGTACTCCGATTGCTCCTCTTAATGATGTTGAGTCTTGTGAAATCAATACTGGTTTGCTGAATCTTGTTATGAAAGATCAATTCGCCGGCCTTCCTAGTGAAGATGCTGCTACTCATCTAAACAACTTTGTTGATTTGTGTGATATGCAAAAGAAGAAAGATACGGATAACAATATTGTTAATTGAAGTTATTTCTGTTTTCACTTAGAGATCGTGCTAAAGTTTGGTTTTCGTCTTTGCCTAAAATAGTATTGATTTTTGGAACAAGTGCAAAGATGCTTTTATCTCTAAGTATTTTCCTCCCGCTAAGATCATCACTCTTAGGAACGATATTATGAATTTTAAACAACTTGATCATGAGCATGTTGCCCAAACTTGGGAAATAATGAAATTGATGATTCGCAATTGCCCTAGTCATGGTTTGAATTTATGGATGAGCATACAAAAATTTTAAGCCTGTTTGAACTTTAGTTCTAGAAATCTTTTAGATTCGGCCGCGGGAGGCAAGTTTATGAAAATCACGTTAGGAGATGTTACAAAACTTCTTGATAATATTATGGCTAATTATTCTCAATGGCACACCAAAAGATCTTCTAGTAAAAAAGTGCATGCTGTAGAAGAAATCAATGTTTTGAGTGGAAAGATGGATGAACTTATGAATTTGTTTGCTACTAGAAATACTCCTCTTGATCCCAATGATATGCCTTTGTCTACTTTGATTGAGAATAATAATGAATCTATGGATGTGAATTTTGTTGGTAGGAATAGTTTCGGTAACAATGCTTATAGAGGAAACTTTAATTCTAGAGCGTTCCCTAGCAATTCCTCTAATAATTATGGAAATTCCTACAATAATTCTTATGGTAATTTTAATAAGATGCCCTCTGATTTTGAGAATAGTGTGAAATAATTTATGATCTCTCAAAAGAATTTTAATGCTTTGCTTGAAGAAAAAATGCTCAAAGTTGATGATTTGGCTAGGAACGTTGATAGACTTTCACTTGATGTTGATTCTCTTAAACTTAGATCTTCTCCTCCTAAGCATGATATCAATGAGTCGCTCAAAGAAATGAGAATTTCCATTGATGAGTGCAAGGAAAGAACCGCTAGATTGCGTGCTAAGAAAGATTGCTTTATAAAGGCGTGTTCTTCTAGTTTCCATGAAAATAATGATGAAGATCTTAAAGTTATTGATGCATCTCCTATTAGATCTTTGTTTTGCAATATGAATCTTGATAATAATGGGACTGGAGATGAGTCAACTTTACCTAGAAGGCGTCCCAAGAATTCAGAGTTTTTAGATCTTGATGCTAAATTTGGTAAAATTGGGATTGGAGAGGTCATGACTTTACAAGGCAATGAACCCACTATCTCGGATTAAAAATTCAAGGAATTTGATTATGATAATTGTTCTTTAGAAGGTTGTATTTCCTTGTTGCAATCCTTTGTTAATTATTCTCATGCTTATAGTCAAAATAAAGCTTTTACCAAACATATCGTTGATGCCTTGATGCAATCTTATGATGAAAAACTTAATTTGGAAGTTTCTATACCTAGAAAACTTAATGATGAGTGGTAACCTACTATAAAGATTAGAATTAAAGATCTTGAGTCTTTTGCTTTATGTGATTTGGGTGCTAGTGTTTCCACGATTCCGAAAACTTTATGTGATATTCTAGGTTTCCATGATCTTGATGATTGCTCTTTAAATTTGCACCTTCCGGATTCCACCATTAAAAAGCCAATGGGAAGGATCAATTATGTTCTCATTGTTGCAAATAGAAATTTGGTGCCAGTAGATATTATCATTCTTGATATAGATTGCAATCTTTCTTGCCCTATTATTCTTGGTAGACCTTTCCTTAGAACGATTGGCGCGATTATTGATATGATGGAAGGGAATATTAGATTCCAATTTCCATTAAAGAAAGGCATGGAGCACTTTCCAAGAAAGAAAGTCAAATTACCTTATGAATATATCATGCGAGCTACTTATGAATTTAGTGCCAAAGATGGCACTACTTAGATCTATCTTCGCTTTTATGCCTAGCTAGGGGCGTTAAACAATAGCGCTAGTTGGGAAGCAAACCAAATCTATTTGTATTTTCAGTTTTTGTTCCTGTTTAGTAATAAATTTTGCATCTACCTTCTGTTTAGATGTGTTTTTATGTTTTAATTAGTGTTTGTGCCAAGTAGAACCTATAGGATAACCTATGATGATAGGTTATTTGATTCTGCTGAAAAACAGAAACTTTGCACGCACTAATTTAGTTTTGTTAAATCACAGAAACGTGCTGTTGCGTTGATTCTTTTTGCTGCTGATCAATAGACAAATTGTCCAGGACTTCCTATTTTCGTAGGAGTTTTAGAGTTCCAGACGTTTGCGTTAGTTACAGATTGCTACAGACTGTTCTGTTTTTGACAGATTCTGTTTTTCGTGTGTTGTTTGCTTATTTTGATGCAACTATGGCTAGTAAAATAGTTTATAAACCATAGAGAAGTTGGAATAAAGTAGGTTTAACACCAAAATAAATAAAGAATGAGTTCATTACAGTACCTTATGTGGTGGTTTTGTTTTCTTTCACTAACGGAGCTTATAAGATTTCCTGTTGAGTTTTGTGTTGTGAAGATTTCAAGTTTTGGGTAAAGCTTTTATGGACTATGGAATAAGGAGTGGCAAGAGCCTAAGCTTGGGGATTCCCATGACACCCCAAGATATTAAAGGATAGCCAAAAGCCTAAGCTTGGCGATGCCCCGGGAAGGAATCCCCTCTTTCGTCTTCGTTCATTGGTAACTTTACTTGGAGCTATATTTTTATTCGCCACATGATATGTGTTTTGCTTGGAGCGTCGTGTATTATATTAGTCTTTGCTTTTTAGTTTACCATGATCATCCCTGCTGTACACACCTTTTGGTAGAAGCCCACTTGATTAGAATTTGCTAGAATACTCTATGTGCTTCACTTATATCTTTTGAGCTTGATAGTTTTTGCTCTAGTGCTTCACTTATATTTTTTAGAGAACGGCGGTGGCTTAATTTTGAAGAAATTGCTAGTCTCTCATGCTTCACTTATATTATTTTGAGAGTCTTTTAGAACAGCATGGTATTTGCTATGGTTACAAATTTGGTCCTAGAATGATGAGCATCCAAGTTGGGTATAACAAAAACTATCATAGAAAGTGAATTGGATGCTATGATAAATTTGATACTTGATAATTGTTTTGAGATATGGAGGTAGTCATATTAAAGCCATGGTAGTTGGGTGATTGTGAAAAATTCTTGTGTTGAAGTTTGTGATTCCCGTAGCATGCACGTATGATGAACCGCTTTGTGATGAAGTTGGAGCACAATTTTATTTATTGATTGTCTTCCTTATGAGTGGCGGTCGAGGACGAGCGATGGTCTTTTCCTACCAATCTATCCCCCTAGGAGCATGCGCGTAATACTTTGTTTTTGATGACTTATAGATTTTTGTAATAAGTATATGAGTTCTTTTGACTAATGTTGAGTCCATGGATTATACGCACCCTCACCCTTCCATAATTGCTAGCCTCTCTTGTGCCGTGCAACTTTCGCCGGTACCATACACCCACCATATACCTTCCTCAAAACAGCCACCATACCTAACTATTATGGCATTTCCATAGCCATGCCGAGATATATTGCCATGCAACTTTCCACTGTTCCGTTCATATGACACGCGTTACTTTTGTCATATTCCTCTTTGCATAATCATGTAGTTGACATCGTATTTGTGGCAAGGCCACCTTCATAATCTTCATACATGTCGCTCTTGATTCATTGCATATCCCGGTACACCGCCGAAGGCATTCATATAGAGTCATATCTTGTTCTAGCTTTGAGTTGTAATTCTTGAGTTTTAAATCCATAAAAGTGTGATGATCTTCATTATTAGAGCATTGTCCCAGTGAGGAAAGGATGATGGAGACTATGATTCCCCCACAAGTCGAGATGAGACTTCGGACTTTACAAAAATAAAAAAAGGCCAAAAAGAAAAAAAAGAAAAAAAAAGGCCAAAGAAAAAAAAAGAAAAAAGAAAAAAAAAGAAAAAAAGAAAAAAAAGAGAAAACGAGAGAAGGGACAATGCTACTATCTCTTTTTCCACATTTGTGCTTCAAAATAGCACCATGATGTTCATGATAAAGAGTCTCCTATGTTGTCATTTGCATACACTAGTGGGAATTTTTCATTATAGAACTTGGCTTGTATATTCTAATGATGGGCTTCCTCCAAATGCCCTAGGTCTTCGTGAGCAAGCAAGTTGGATGCACACCCACTTAGTTTCTTTTGTTGAGCTTTCATATATTTATAGCTCTAGTGCATCCGTTGCATGACAATCCCTACTCACTC
The DNA here is from genome assembly GCF_018294505.1 of Triticum aestivum. Classification (NCBI taxonomy): domain Eukaryota; kingdom Viridiplantae; phylum Streptophyta; class Magnoliopsida; order Poales; family Poaceae; genus Triticum; species Triticum aestivum. Next base: position 200,505,022 of record NC_057795.1, read on the forward strand.
ACATTGATATCTATTAATGGGCATCTCCATAGCCTGTTGATACGCCTAGTTGATGTGAGACTATCTTCTCCTTTTTGTCTTCTCCACAACCACCATTCTATTCCACATATAGTGCTATGTCCATGGCTCACGCTCATGTATTGCATGAAAGTTTAAAAGGTTTGAGATTACTAAAGTATGAAACAATTGCTTGGCTTGTCATCGGGGTTGTGCATGATTAAATATTTATTGTGATGAAGATAGAGCAACAGCCACACTATATGATTTTGTAGGGATAACTTTCTTTGGCCATGTTATTTTGAGAAGACATGATTACTTTGATTAGTATGCTTGAAGTATCATTATTTCTTATGTCAATATGAACTTTTATTTTGAATCATTTGGATCTGAACATTCATGCCCCAATAAAGAAAATTACATTGAGAATTATGCTAGGTAGCATTCCACATAAAAAATTCTGTTTTTATCATTTACCTACTCGAGGACGAGCAGGAATTAAGCTTGGGGATGCTTGATACGTCTCCAACATATCTATAATTTTTGATTGTTCCATGATATTATATTACCCCTTTTGGATGTTTATGGGCTTTATTTTACACATTTATATCATTTTTGGGACTAACCTACTAATCGGAGGCCCGGCCCGTATTGCTGTTTTTTTGCCTATTTTAGTATTTCGAAGAAAAGGAATATCAAACGGAGTCCAAGTGGAATGAAACCTTCGGGAGCGTGATTTTTGGAACGAACGTGATCCAGAGGACTTGGAGTGCAAGTCAAGAAGCAACCGAGGCGGCCACGAGAGGGGAGGGTGCGACCACCCCTACAGGGCGCGCCCCCTAGCTCGTGGGCCCCTCGGGAGGCCACCGACGTACTTCTTCCTCCTATATAAGCCTACGTACCCCGAAAACATCCAGGGAGCCAACGAAACACAATTTCCACCGCCATAACCTTCTATATCCGCGAGATCCCATCTTGGAGCCTTTACTGGCGCTCCGCTGGAGGCAGAATCGACCATGGAGGGCTTCTACATCAACACCATAGCATATTCGATGAGTTGTGAGTAGTTTACCACAGAACTTCGGGTCCATAGATATTAGCTAGATGGCTCCTTCTCTCTTTTTGGATCTCAATACAATGTTCCCCCCCTCTCTTGTAGAGATCTATTCGATGTAAACTCTTTTTGTGGTGTGTTTGTCGAGATTCGATGAATTGTGGGTTTATGAACAAGTTTATCTATGAGAAATATTTGAATCTCCTGTGAATTCTTTTATGTATGATTGAGTTATCTTTGCAAGTCTCTTCGAATTATCAGTTTGGTTTGGCCTACTAGATTGATCTTTCTTGCCATGGGAGAAGTTCTTAGCTTTGGGTTCAATCTTGCGGTGTCCTTACCTAGTGACAGAAAGGGTTGCAAGGCACATATTGTATTGTTGCCATCGAGGATAAAAAGATGGGGTTTATATCATATTGCTTGAGTTTATCCCTCTACATCATGTCATCTTGCTTAATGTGTTACTCTGTTCTTTATGAACGTAATACTTTAGATGCAGGCAGGAGTCGGTCGATGTGTGGAGTAATAGTAGTAGATGCAGGCAGGAGTCGGTCTACTTGTTGCAGACGTGATGCATATATACATGATCATGCCTAGATAATCTCATAATTATTCGCTTTTCTATCAATTGCTCGACAGTAATTTGTTCACCCACCGTAATACTTATGCTATCTTGAGAGAAGCCACTAGTGAAACCTATGGCCCCCGGGTCTATCTTTTATCATATAAGCTTTCAATATACTTTTATTTGCATCTTTACTTTTTGCATCTATATTATAAAATACCAAAAATATATTTATTTTATCATACTATCACTATCAGATCTCACTTTTGCAAGTGGCCGTGAAGGGATTGACAACCCCTTTATTGCGTTAGTTGCAAGTTCTTTGTTTGTTTGTGTAGGTGCGTGGGACTTTTGAGGAGCCTCCTACTGGATTGATACCTTGGTTCTCCAAAACTTAGGGAAATACTTACGCTACTATTGCTGCATCACCCTTTCCTCTTCAAGGAAAACCAACACAAGCTCAAGATGTAGCAACTGGCGACGCCAGTTGTCATCCTCCTGGCGCCAGGAGGACGATGGGCACACGCTCACCGCACGCGTGCATGCGCACCAGCTCCTGCCTGCCTGCCTGGGGTCCTCCTTGTCGCCCTGGATCGCCCGGACGACGCCACGCCACCCCCCAGGCCTCTCTCACTTTCTGCAACCATCCTCCCCGCCTCTGTCGCCCTCTCCCACGACAGCCAAGCGTTGCCGTCGCTGCAGCTCACCGCCGACGTACTCCCTGCCGTCCCCTCACACCTCTTTCATGTCCCAGAGCTCTGCCTCCTCGCGCTGAAGCCCTCCGCTGAGGCACGCAAGCCGGTACGCCTCGAGGAGCCGTCGTCTTCGCCTCCGGCCACCGTAGATCGCTATCACCACTCTGTTGTCTCCAGCGCGTCCCCGGCCACACCGAGCAACCCTACGAGCCCGCTGTGAGCCCCTCCATCTTCTCCCCCTTCTCCCCTAGCCTTCTGCGCCCTCTAGCCCCCTGGCTGCACGAGCCGAAGCTCACCTCCACTCGAGCTCGTCGCCGTGACATTCCGGCGACCCTCTGGCCACCCCACCATGCCCAATGGCCTTGTGAGCTCGCTTAGAGGCCGTAGGAGGCAAGAGCCATGCGTTTTGTAGTACATAGCGTCGACCTCCTCCTCGGCCGAACTCCGGCCGCCGCCGAGGTCGATGCCGTCGTCGGCTCCGGCCACCCCACGGCCTTTCGCGTGTCCCACTGGATGCACGCGAGCCTGGGCATCGCGTGGGTAGTCTCCGCCGCGCGTTTGGTCTCCGGAGGATGATTCCCGCAGGCCGCCGCCGCGTCCGTCCTCATCGGCGTTGAGTCGCCGGTGGGGTTAGCCCCAGTTGACCGGGTTTGACCCCGTCTGACCAGGGTTCGACCACCCTGGGTCATTGACGCATGGGGCCAGTCATGTTAACTAAACCAGTTTAGTTTTAATGTAAATTAGGATTAGCCACAGTCACTGACACATGGGACCCACACATCAGGTTTGACCCAGTCAGCGCTGTTGACTTGCTGATGCAAGCATGATGGTGTGCTGACGCAGTTATCCTTTTATGGTTAAAAGCAAATCAGGAAATTCCAGAAAATGATATAAACGTCAAAAAATCATAGAATTTCAACCATAGCTCAGATTGAAATAATTTATATATGAAAAATTATCAGAAAAATTCAATCTATCCATCTGTACTAGTTTCATGCATGAAAAACCAACTTATACCTACTGTATAAGTGAAAACATATAAATGGCATTTATAAGAGCTTATTTTGGAGTTGCATTTGAACCTTTGGTTCAAATGGACTTCAACCTAATTAATGCTAGTTGCATTAGCTCAAACAACATCACATCTTCATGCCATGTTCATGCATCATATTGTTGCATATTCTTGTGTATTGATTGTCGACACCATTCCTTCTTGATAGGTCCTGCTCCGGAGAGTGCTCCAGATTACCTGTCTGTGGAGCAGTGCCCTCCTGTTAATCTACCAGGCAAGCAAACCCCCTTGTTTATTCCGATACAATCCTACTCTCTCACTCCTGCTGTCCGTTATTTCATTAGGACAACAATGATTCAACTTCTACTTTATGCTGCGGCAGATGAACCCATTCCTCTGCATGATCTATCATTGCCACAGTAAATAGTTGAAACCCACTAGCATGTGTAGGAGTTGATTGAATCCATTGTCGTGTTCCTACCATGCCATGCCTGCTATTGCTTAGAGTGTGTCAGGTCTGATACATTGGGAATGAATTGGAGTGCATTGCTATGTTGTGATGCTGAAAGTTAAGTGTGTGAACACGATTTGGTAAAAGGTAGCGGTGAGAGGCCATGTAGGAGTACATGGTGGGTTCTCTCACTGGAACCGTCCTTAAGCATTGAGTTCTGCGTATGTTTTCCAATGACTAGATACTACCACACATTGGGTTCCGGTAACTCAACCCCTCTCGACTTATCCACCAACTTGATCTCTGTCCAGGAGTCGCAACTAGTTTCTGGTGTTTGTAGGTAGTGTTATTTTTCTACCATGTGGCACCCGGTAGGGTGGGCTTGGGACAGACTAGGCACACGTGGCCTGGTGTACCGAGTGGCACCCAGATGGTGGGCTCGGGAATCCAGCACACATCATTTGGGGCCATGATGGAAACCTCGGCTGAACTCCCTTGCCGATAGAACCCGAATAGGCAATAAACCTGGACTAGAGTCTTGTGTGGTTAGTCAGGTCGTGGCCGACACCCTCGCCAGGCTTCCGCTTGAAGGTTGCCGAGATACATGACAGGTACATGGCCGTAAGTGGCAAGAGCAAGTGTGAATAATTACACCCCTCCAGGGTTAACATGATCTATTCGAATAGCCGGGTCCGCGGTTTGGACTTGTTGGATGCTTACGTGGTACATAGACAACTTGAAGTGGATACTCTAAAATGCTCAAGACAAGTGTGAGTGCTATGGATAGCTTTCTCGTAGGGAGACAGGGATGAATCCATATAAGTTTATTGTGTGGTGATTAGTGTACTCATGTGCATTGTCTCACCTCAAAGAAGTTTCTCGTAGTCGTAGAACAGGATAGCCACTGAGTCAAAGCTGGCTTGCTGCAACTAAACCCCACATTACCTTTTTGATATGAATGCATGTATGATAGGATCTGATGTAAGTCTTGCTGAGTACCTTTGTACTCACGTTGCTTTATTTATGTTTTTGCAGCAGAGACTTCAGTCTTACTAGTGTCCTATGGACTTGGACAAGTAGCTGGTACCTCAGCTACGGTCTTGATCGGATGTTGTAGATAGTCAGGCTCTTCAACCTTTTTCATTTGTAGATGTCTGTACTCAGACATGTAATGCTTCAGTTTGTTGCTTGTATGCTCTGAATGTTGGGTCATGTGACCCCTGTTTGTAATAAATGCTATGATGGCTCTTCAGAGCTTTTATCTATATGAGTTGTTGAGTTATGTTGTGATGCCATGTTGTACAGCACATACTTTCATGTTATGCGTACGTGTAATGTGTATTGCTATGTGTGGGATCCGACAACCTAGTTGTTTATTGTTGGTAGCCTCTCTTATGGAGAAATGTCTCCTAGTGCTTCCACTGAGCCATGGTAGCTTGCTACTACTCCAGAACACTCAGGCCGGCATGTGTCCTTCTTCGTTCATGTGTCTATCCCTACGGGGAAATGTCATGCGGTGTCTACCGGAGTCCTGTTAGCCTGCTACAGCCCGAATTCTCCGGAGTCCTATTAGCCCAGCTGCTACAGCCCGGATTCACTCGCTGATGGCCGAGACGTTCGTTGCTAAGTCATGTATGCTTGTTCCTGTAAGTTTGTGCCACTTTGGGTTTACGACTAGTCATGTCGGCCCGGGTTCTCTGTCATATGGATGCTAACGACACAATCATATATGTGATCCAAAAGGCGCAAACGGTCTCGGGACAGGTAAGGTGGCTCCCATGGGAATACCGTGCGTGAGGCCGCAAAGTGATATGATGTGTTACATGCTAGATCGGTGTGACTTAGGATCGGGGTCCTGACAAGTATGCCTATGGCTTACACGAGAAGGTGCATCGGCTACAGTCCACAGCCGACGTCTCAAGCACACTAGCTTGCTCCCCAAATATCATTTCACTGTTCAATCGTCGCCGGTGAAAGATGGGCACATGGACCCACGTCGTGAGGGCAACTTCGGTGGCCCACTCCGGCGAGAGCGCGGCCGCAGCCACCATGTGCGTGCTAACAAGGTGCGTGAGCGTGGCCGCAGTCTGCGACCGGGCGGCAAAGGCAGCCCAAACGGCGGTTGTTTCTTCTCAGGTGGCGGCAGCAACATCTGCCTCGGGGATAGCAACTCAACAGCGGCACATCAACTGTCCGTTCCGAAGCGGCGGCCTTAGCCCTGATGGAGGCCGCCCACGACCATGTCGAGGCCGCCCACGCCTAGCTCCTGGCAGTCACTGCACAAATCGAACGAAGCTTCTCCGACAACGGTCGGCAACCCACAGCCAAAGAGCTGGCAATCACCGAGAGCGTTCGAGCAGCCATCCATTCCTCCACCCATGCGCAGCTCGTGGCAGCCTTTTCCAAAGAGATGGCGGACACGGATAGCGAGATGCTTGCCGAGTATGGTGCGATGGATGCCATGGAGCCCCTTCCCCAGGAGACCGTCGGGCGCGAGCTAGACATGGAGGCGGTGGCGCAGATTGACGAGCACCAGCCGTAGTAGTACTCTTTGTTTTGCTTAATTAAGAGCGTCGGTCTTTAATTTGTTAGAGTAATGTTTAGGTCATCTAGCTCTATTTAATTGCTGAACTTGCTCGATTAAGAAGTGTGTGTGTGCTGTAGTCTCCTTTGTGTACCCAAATTATGCAATGACGTGGACGACCACTGTAACCATGGAAATTCGACCAAAAATTTTGACGTTCAAACTCATCACACACAGGTTAAGCTATCTGAATCATTTGTGATGTCCAAATTTCATACACAGTTCTGAATAAAGGACCGTGTCTGATGACACTGTGCACGGCAGTTTTTTTGCTGAAGCGATTCCAAATTTTTGGCTTCCGCGAAAATATCTAACTCCCCGCCTCCTCCCTACCAAAAGCCACATTTCCCCTCTTTTCGCCTTCCTTTCCAAGTGGAAACCTTCACTCCTTGCTTGTAGCGCCGCCTCCTTGTCGGCAACCCTCCTTCACACTGCTCGGCCTCCTCTATCCAGGCAGGTAATCCACACCCGACCCCCATCCTCATCCTCCTTCCACATCCCACATGCCCCGACCGCCGGTGCGAGCGCGACACCTTCCACCCAAATCACCGACCCTCCACCAAATAAGCAGTGGCCTAAGCCATGGTGCACGCAGTATAGCCAGGACCTCAAGGAGCATCTGGCAGTGGAGAAGCAAATTGCGACCGCACGGGAGGATGAGGTCGGGATGGCTACCATTCGTGCTGACCCCCAGATCTTGAAGGAGTACCTTACCATTTTCTAGCTACGCCAGTTAAGCATGCTCGGTTTACCGATTGCGTGCGCTGCTCCTGCCTTCCCTTCACAAATTCTAGTGAATTGTGCTATCTAATTTTACCATGCAATATGTTGCTCTAGTGTATATGTTCTATATGTCGTGCAGTGTGGTGCTCACTTATTAACTGTGTTGTTAATTAGTTGTCGCCTTCAGTTAACCGTTTGGTTCAATTCTGCAAATGTGATGTTCAATTCTTTAGGCTGCAATTTTGTATTGTCTTCCGTGTGAGAAATAAATCAAATTTATCTTTACAAAATTGTGGGTGCATTCTGTTATTGTATACCATGTGAGGAATAAAATGAATTTTGCTGTAGTAAATACATGAGAAACAAATATAATTGCTACAATTGGCTGTAGTTAACTGTTTGGTTAACTATCTGATGTTCTATTAGGAGTATGTTATATTGTGCAATGTGGTGCTCAGTTAATGTTTGGTTCATTTGTTGTGGTGTTTAGTTAATTGCTTGGTTCAATTCTGCAATGCAATGTCCAATTGTCGTGGGTAGAATTTTGTATTGTTGTGCATATGAGGAATAAATCGAATTTGGTTGCACTTAATACATGAGAAACATATACAAGTGCTATATTTCCTAGTTCCTAATCATGCTTGGTTTGGGTAAATGGGTTTTGCGTGTGGCTTGAATTAATCTGATGAATCTGCAATGTGCTTATTTTTCATCAACATATTTTACTGATATCATGCGAACCCTTACTTAACCTGATGACTAACTACCTTATATGTGTTGCAAGGAAACAATGGGAAGCACTGAGGTTTACAATCGAGGTTAGCACGTGCATGGTCCGTTGTCTAATAGCAAATTATTGTGCAATTGCAGGAACCATTCTAATATTTAGGTTTTTAACAATTTGGTCTTGCACATGTAGGTCCTACTGTCAGAGGTTTTGACCCACCATTCGACCCTTTTTGCATATGGGGAAATGAGTTGTCCATGAATATCAATCAAATCAAGAAACTCAGAAAGATTGTTAGGATAAAGAAATTAGCGACAAAAAACAACAAGATCTTTGTCTCGACAATGAAGAAGACATCAGTTCACTAAAAGATGGTACTAACTATTATACCTTGCCTTTTTTATTCCTTTGCCCCATTTTCAATATAGAGAAGATATTTATGCACATCCTTGTTTTCAGTCCTTTCCAAAGGAGTTCACTGATGATTACCTCTCAAACCACCTCTATGGTCAGGAGGCGAGGAAGGTTTTCATGCAACACCCACGGTTCAATATTGAAGTGTTCCTGAAGAGGACGAAGGACGGATGGTTAATCATCCACAGGCACTGTCCTAAAGTTGCAAAGACCTTCAACATGAATGAAGGCTCAATATTCGCCTTCCACTCAAGCAGTTTTCAAGATGAGATGCATCTGTCTATATACCGTCTATGATGCTAATTTCAAAATGTTCTACATGTTGCATGTGGAACTTGCTGCTGGTGTAGTTGTCTAGTGGGGTAGCTGAGTGCTGAAGCTATATCATGTTGTACTCTGATGTATTTCAATTATGAAATTCTGCTTCCTTAATATGGCAATGAAATATATTATGTGCTTAATATGAAATGTCAATTAGATTAATAAATGGATTATGAATAATTAGATAATTATCTTGCTAATGGCGAATTTGCCTGCTAAACGGGTTTTGCTATTGCAAACGATTGTTAAAATAATACCGTGGGCCATGACATCAGGCAACACACACAGTTTCTAGGAATAAACCGTGTTGGATCAATGAACAATCACACACGACTTTCTATTGAAAACTATTTGCGTTAGGCCACCTTGTGCAGACGTTTACCACATAAAAACTGTGTGTGATGGACAGCCTTTGCCACACAGTTTCTTCTATGGACCGTGTGTGATGCATTAAATAACACAAATGATTTAACAGGAAAAATTGTGTGTGATGTACCTGTGAACGGAAACATTATCCTTGGAGCGACTATGTGAGATGTGCATACGAATGGAAACGTTTAGCGGGGACTGACTGTGTGGGATGTACTTGTGTCCGGAAACAATTTCGCTGTATAATTGTATATTTTAAGATCTACTGTACGTACTTCCATATTTGAGTGCTCACCGGTCGCACACGACCTCATTTTGCCGAACGTGTGTGCCAGGAGGGCATATCCCCGACGGTTTCTGGGTTGTGTGGGAAGGACCACCCTATTGCCCACACTCACTTGGAGACGTTTCCAAATGCCGTCGCGGAAAAGGGTAGAAAACCGTTTGTTTAGGACCCACGCGCACCAGTGCAAAACCACAAGAAAAAGGAATACAATTTGCTCTTCAGGACTCATTGATGCGGGATACTGACGAACACTACTTTCATGTAAGGCAGCCGCATGATAGGAGGATGGAATATGTATGAAAAATAGGACGACATAACATATTAACATGTATGATGTATAAAGTGTAAACTAAGCACAAGGTGTTTGAACTAGTTAGAAGCGATGCAAGGTAGACACCATATGAAATATAAAAGCAGTATCACTCTGCCAAATTAAAAGGGTGGCCTCATAAATGTATTTGACCAAATTAGGAGCAATACATGGCAACAAGCTCGAAATAATATGCAATATGCAATGAATAAAGGTGTCTCATTGTAAGTGATTGATGCAAGATACAGAAGAGAGGTAGTTTCATGTAAGAACATGGTTAACAGATAGATGTAGTATGTACGAAAAATAGGAAGGCATGTCATATTCACAGGTATACTGTGTAAACTAAGCAGATGCAATTTACCCTAATTATAAGCATTACAAGCTAGACACTGTATGCAACATGCAATTTACACTATGAAGTTAGAGCAAGCACTTGCGATGGTGGTGTAGGGAAAATGCGGTCTTCAAGTACAGAGCTACGTTCAATATCTTCATTTAGGCTTGATGTTTCTTGAGAATCATGTGGGGAGGATGAAACTGCACTCTTTATAAGAGTAGCGCGTCTCATACTAACCCACGGGCGTGACTGTCTCATCATAAGCAATAGATGTAGAATACACAAGAACAATAGTTTGATGTAAGAACATGGTGTGATACAAAGATGTAGTATGTACCAAAAGCAGGAAGGCATGTCATATTCACATGTATAATGTGTAAGCTAAGGAGATGCATTTAACAAATTAGGAGCAATACAATCTAGGCACCATATGCAACATGTAACCAGGTATCACACTGCCATGTTAGAGCAAGCACCTTGGGTTGTGGAGTAGGGGAGACGAGATTTGGAACTTGCACTGCATTAGGAGTAGCAGGAGAATCTGCAGAGATCATCTGTTTCGGTTGCTCTAGAGGACCACCATCATTCCGTGCCTTCATCCTTTTAGATTTTTCCTTGTCAAGGAAACACATAAGAAATAGGAATGAAATTCACACTTCCAAATTCATTGATGCATGATACTGACAAACACAACTTTTATGTATGGAAACCACATTGTAGGAGGATGGAATATGTACGAAAAATGATAAGCAAAAGGCATTCAACAAATTGGAAGCAGTGCAATCTAGACAAGATCCAACCAAAATCACTCTACCAAGTTAGATGTGTCTCATTATAAGTGGCACTTCAACAAATTAGAGGCAATACATGTTTGAAATGATATGCAAGACGGAACCAATAATACACTTGTGAACTTGAAGGTGTCTCGTCAGAACTGATTTATGAGGGATACACAAGAAAAGTAGTTTGATGTAAGAACATGTTTAATTGAAATACGTAGAATGTACCAAAAACAGGCAGGCATTCCATATTCACAGGTATAATGTGTTAACTAAGCAGATGCAATTTACCCTAATTAGAATCATTACAAGGTAGACACCATATGCAACATGCAACCACATATCACACTGCCAAGTAAGAGCAAGCACCTCCGATGGTGGTGTAGGGGAATTGCGGTCATCAACTAGAGAGCTACGTTGACTATCTTCATTTAGCCTTGCTGTTTCTTGAGAATCATGTGGGGAGGATGACACTGCACTCTTTAAACGAGTAGTGTGTCTCAAAGTAACCCACTGGGGTGACTGTCTCATCATAAGTGATTGATGAGGGATACAAAAGAGCATTAGTTTGATGTACGAACATGGTTAATAGACATATGTAGTATGTATCAAAAACAGGAAGGCATGTCATTATCAAAGGTATAATGTGTAAAGTAAGCAGATGTAATTTAACAAAATTGTAAGCAATAACAGCTACACACCATATGCCACATGCAACTATATTTGACAGCGCGAAGTTAAAGCAAGCACCTAGGATGGTTGTGTGTGGCAATTGAGATCATCAACTGTAGAGCTACGTTTAATGTCTCCATCTGCAGACACTACAACCTTTAGAGCACTGAAACGCTTAGTGCTTATCTTCTAATTACACTAGAGCAATTTTTGTCTCTTCTTTTGTGTATTCATCAACACCGCGTCAGACTCTGAAATACCCATGCATATAAAAACAATAGTGTGAGTATGGGTGAAGTGTGTGCACAAGTAGTACAGTATAAAAGTAGCAGATAGCAGGTCAGTGAAAATAAATGACGGGGGACATATGATAGCTCTACAGCATGCATGGCACACGAAATTAATAGATTCTAAGATTTTCAAATATGAGCACAGGGATGGCCGGGAAATGCAGATGCTCCTCCAGCACACCACAAGGTGTGGTACTATGAAAATAACAATTGACTAAAAACAAATAGGTTAGCCCATTTTTTCTGCACCGTCTGATGTACAAAGAATGGGCAGATCGCCTTCATCTACCTCCAGCCGGTCAGTGTTGATGATCTTCCTTGAAACGCAAGCGACCACTAGCCCAGTCCCCTGCCTCCGCCCTCTCCTTGACCTCACTGCACCGTCGTGCTTGGCACCACCCCCTGACTATCCCTTCAAGCCCTGCCGACCTGCAGATCGAGCGAAAGCATCTCCTGCACCCCACACCCTATGATAGACACCGATGTGCTACTTCCGGTGAACAGGCGGACTAGGTGCTCCACGCGCCTGAGCGGGTGCTGCTTCTTTTAATTGCAATTCAACTGACCCTGAATTGAAATACAGGCGAGCTACTGACCTCTAGCCAAGGTGAAATAGTAAATGGGAGGAAACCTTTTGCATTTAGTATCACGAAGAAGATGTAGTAAGAAGCGCTCAACTAGTTTCTTTCCTAGGATGAATACGGTGTGAGCAGAGACGTAAGATTTGCATGAATAAGGGAAGATGAGTACCTCTTTCTGCTGGCAGTGTTGTGTCCTCCTTTTGTTTTTCCAATGATATTCTTATGGTTCACTAGAAACAAGAAGTTGTGGAGGACGGTGGATCCTTGGACGAACCCATGGCCAAGTTGTTGAGTGTGGTGCGGTGGCCGTCTGTCTGAGGCGGGGAACTAGATCCGAGGTGGCGAACACTAGTGTAGCGGGAATAGATCCAGTGCGGTGGACGATTGTGACAGTGGAGCGGCAGTGGTGAGGCGCAGGAAGGCGTGGTCGAAGTGGTTCTGGTACGGCGCACATCGGCGTCGGCTTCGTGGAGGGAGCTCTGCCTTGGCTTCAGCTGCTAAGTCCTTGAGGGCATTGCTGTTGCGGTTGCGTTGGACGACAACATCGGGGGATACCGGATCCGGTGTGATGGAGGAGGTTGGCGGTGGATTGGGCGTGATAGGATGGAGGACGGAGGAGGCTAGGGTTTCGCGGCTGGTGGAGAGGGAGTTTTGGCGCCCACGAAGTATGAATGGGGAAACGGAGGGAGGGGGAACTAAGGAGGAACAATGCTTCAGTTTGGGACGCGCTTGTTTGAAATTTGGGGAAAGTTACAAACTTTGCCCCCATCTAAAATTCAGACATATTGCGGTTGGGGGTAGGACAGTAATCTCAGGTGTCCCAAATGGTGGGCGGGATAGATTTCTGCCAAGCGCATGGGTGTTTAGGCGCCCACGGCGTATGATTGCTTCTCGGAGGCGGTTGAGACTGGCATCTTGGTGAAGTTACAAACCTATCCCGGTTTAGACATTTGGACATCGGGGCCCTTGTCTACACGGGCCAGAGTCAGGACAATAATTTCCTACCACCAAACCTTAGTCTCGCGCGGTTTCGGGTGACCAGAGGGTTATTTGGTGCTTCGTTCAATATGTGGGAGCAGAAGCATTAACGTTTTCGGTTCTCTTGAATTAAATTTTCAGGATTTGTCAAACTTCATAAATCTTGACTCTTGAAAATCCTAAAACTACGATTATTTTGGAATGGAGGGGGTACATTTAAATATACATTGTACACGAGTATATATTAAAAAATATGCAACTTACCTGAGTTCATGCATGGTTCTAGATATAATCTCCTTGGTTGCAAAGAAATAGTTAGACATGCGTATGAATATATAGCATGTTCAAACATACAACAAAGATTGATGCCCCCTTTTAGATCTGATTTACAAATGTCATTATCTCAGATTCAAATAGATGAATGCACTTCCTATGAATTTAATCTTCGAAACCCCCTTTATGTTGAATTCAACATGTATTCTATTTCGTAGCTAGCAATGTGGAATGTATCCATGTAAGTGACAAATGTATAAAGTGCTTCACACTAACAACATGGAGTGCACTAATTTATGTTTATATATGAATGGCAAAAGCAATGCATTCTGTGTATTTCAAACCGCTCTCACTCTATGGATCGATAATATGAAATCAACACATGCACATGCTAGAATTCAATAGAGTATGGGTGTATGATAGACCGATTTTCGTTCACACGCAAATTGCAAAATTCATGATCTCATCCAAAAATAATAATTCCATTAATATTTTAATTTAATGCGTAGAACCGCCTTTTACACGTAGATGCACTATGCCTCGGCCCGTTCTCAGACACGCGCTATATATCTCTCTATATAACGCATAAGTGCACACACTTTATATACATCGGCATTTCTCTTTCACACATGCTCACAATCTCTCCCGGGGTGTCGGGGTGTCTCACGCACACACTCTCTATATATCTCCCTCTCTCTTTCTGACTACTATGTACCACTCTTTTCACTAATCTCAGTTGGAAAACACAATTTCTCTCACATGCATATATACACACGCACGGTCTCTAGTAGCCCTCTATACGCACATATATGTGCCTACATGACTCCCGCATGCACATTATCTTTAGGCCTCTGTCACACACATTGCACCCCCCCACAGACACACGTCTCTCTTAGTAGTTGGCATATATGATTCCATCATATCATTCAGTATGATATCCCTGACTGTTAGGCTGGATGGTAATACGAGGCAAAGTTTTACCCAAGTCCGAGCCCTTGCAGTTGAGGAAAAAGCCTACTCCTTGTGTTGTATATTAGTGACTGGGGTGTGTACAAAGTACACATGAATACCAGGCATTGTGCGTGTGTCTATACCATTGACGAACTAGCCCCCGGGCTTCTATAACATACTCAGGGCCTAGAGTTACAAATCATATATAGTCGGCTTATCATCAGGGGATAGAGTCCTCCACGACTCTGGTAGCTTTGTCTTGTACGCCGAGTCCCCCACATGGGTCTTCATATAATGCGTCTCGGTCCAACCTATGTGGCGCAGAATGGAACCGACCCATGAGTCCTCATGTTGACCCACCACAACTAGAAATGATGTGCCGACCAGAACTAGAAATGATGTTCCCACCACACCACACACACAATCGTCCACTAAGAAAATAAGCATATACAATAGTATAATGTTATACATGAAAGTTAATTGCATGGTGCATCCAAAAAATTTTGTTCTGCATTGTGAATGTTTGTATTTTCTCCTAAAATATTAGTCAAGGGAAAGAGAAACGAAGGGCATATCTCTCCTTGTCTCCACCGGACACCTCCTCTTTCTACACCACTTTCATGTACGCACACAAACTATCTCTCGGCCCTCTAAAAGTATGCATGCCCCTGACACATTCACGTGTGACGGTCATTGTATTTCAAGAGAAAGCACTATATGGTCACTAGACTTTAGAATATGTACATTACGGTCACCGTATACATTCTCGTGGTGATCATACGGTATCTAGCTCACGATACGTCTCTGTATTTTGTTGATGACACTAACGAACATTGTATTTGCTGCATGCTTCGTACTTTGTTGACGACACTCACAGTCATTGTATTTGAAGCAAAAGCACGATATGGTCACTGGACTTCAGAATAATCTCATCATGGTCACCACATACATTTTGTGGTGCTAACCAACCTGTGGTTGGATGGTTAGGAGGACAGTGGTTTCCCGAGCCCACTAGGGTTAAAGTCCTAGTGCTCGCATTTATCCAGGATTAATTTCAATATTTTCCAGTGATGTGCGTTTAGTGGCAGGAGACGTTCCCGTCAACTACGAGGCACCTGTGGCGACTTCGTAAAAATATCAAGATCATATGCTGGCTCACTCTCTCGAAGGTGCTCACAGGGGTAGGGTCTGTGTGCGTGCGCTTATAGCGGTGAGTGCTTGCGCGTATATATGAGCACTTGCGTCTGTACTGTGTTAAAGAAATTACATGTCGTGATTATATGGTCACTGGCTCACCCGTACAACTCCGTATTTTGTTGATGACATGATCAATTGACCAGTCAAACATTCCACATGGCACAACTAGTGTTGCATCATCGGCTTGCGTAACAGTGGGGCCCACCTGTCAGCGCGTATATGAAAGAAGAAATGGTAGTTTGAGTCTGTACTGTGTTAATAAGATACATTTTATGGTGATCATACGGTCACTGGCTCACCATACAACTCTGTAATTTGTTGATGACATGATCAATTGACCAGTTAAATGGTCACATTCAGTAGCGCACATTACCATAGGGCCCACCCGTCAGCGCGTATATGAAAGACAGAAATTTTAATAAATTAGTGCTCGGTGGGGATTCGAAGTCATGGGACCTCTGGTTGGCAGTCGCGGGCGGTGGGGGCGCGGTGATTGGGCGGTGGTGTGGGGATCGCCTGAGAAAAAAGCTCGGCGCTGGGGGCCTAGAGGGATGGCCGAGGCGGCGGCGGACCGGCGGTGTGGAGTGGTTTCGGGGCGGGCGGGGTGGAGAGGTGCGGGAGCGCCGCTGCCCGCGGGTGGCAGGGGCCAGCGGTTCGGCCGATGGAGGCTGGCGGCTTAGGGGGGTGGAGGTTGAAGATGAACTCCAGGCCCTTGATTTTGTACCCAATGGCTAGAAAATTGACTGACCAGAGATGAAAAAGGCAGTCGACTGACGTGTAGCCTCACCCCGCACGTACACATGCACGCATGCAACACTCGCATGAACACACGCACGCCTGCAGGCGAGCAATGCTGACACGTACACATGCACTCACGAACATGCGCACGCATGTAGGTGTGCAACACTGACACGTACACATGCACTCACGAACATACGCACGCATGCACACATGCATTTAACACTGAAATTTACACATACACACACACAACACTGGCACGCCTGCATGCACACAACGCACGACGAAAGACACACGCTCAAGCTATACATGCATGAACCTTTTGTTAAGGACATGGATTGTTATGGGTATTAGTCAATCTTATCTGTGATAAGCGGAACATTGATGTTTGCAGCTGTCCTTATGAATCAAAACGTATCGAACGGGCTATCAACATATATATGAAAATTTTAAAATTCTCTTACATTATATATTAGGCTTATCTACATGAAATAGATGATGTCACACTCAATGAACGATCATCAGTTTATGATATGCACGCTTTTGACCGCCCTAGCCCACCAAAAGCTCCTCTACCGTGCACTGCCTGTGTTGGGTCACTGGCATGCAAGCCAGGTACCCATAGAGCCCACATGTCAGTGGAAGAACGGCGTGGTGTCGTACGTTAGAGTCGAGGGCGCCGCTCGCTGCACGCCCGGCTAAACACGCCTCCTTGCCACATTCAAACGCTTCTATGAAACCCATGTGGAATCTGAGAAAGCCACTCTGGACACACGTCCGTTCATGACCGGGCCGGCATTAAACGCAATGCCGGCCGAGCTCCTCCGTCCACCATCTATTTAATCTCCTATTTAAATGAGGCCAGACGCCGACCAAGAATCACACACCACCGCCGCTCCCTAATCTCCTCCTTCACCATTTTTTCCACTCTTACAATGGCTTATGAAGAGTAGTTATCCCGCATCCAAGCCGGCTGGGTGGCCCGCCAAGCCCGCAGGATACGAGCTATGCAGCTCGCGGATCCACCTCGCTTCCTCGCCCGATGGAGCCAGTTGGTGCCCCAAGTCGGCGCACGGTTCAGCAACTCACTGCTCCAGGCCAGCTCTATGAGGAGCGGCGAGCTGCTCCACCCCGGCACGACGGGGAGCACGGGCGTCGTCGCTGTCGTCTTCTCTGCCACCTTGTACCGCGCCTCCTGTTGTTGCAAGGACCTTCGTCGACCCCGCATGGGCTCCACGAAAGCGGAGAAGCCCCCTTCAGACTCCATCTTGGGCATAAGGCAACGACGTCAATTGGGCAGTGGGGAAGCGAGCCGTCCTTTGCACGGAAGCATATACCTCCGGGGCTCCCGACGGTCCGATGATCATGCTGCCGGACATGAGGAACACAAATGGATCGGCGGGAGACCATTTAGGCCAGGTATTATTATACATGTGCTGTCGAGAACTAGCACTGCTTAGTTGATTTGAATGTAATGAAATCTGTCATGTTTCTATGAAAATCCAGTATTTATATGAATTACGTCATTGTTTATATGAAATATCGTCGTGTTTGCATGAATGTGTGCGGCTACGGTTGGATGTCGTAATTTGCAGGTCGTCGGTCGGTCTTCGGCCGGCTCGGGCGGCGTGGTCAGACAAAAAACGCACATCTCGTGCGAGCTCGTCTCCAACGCACGCGCTGGAAGATGCATGAGCACCCGAGCTATTCCTCGTTCATCGGTGGCAAAGGCACCGATGGACAAAAGGGTCGCCAATATTTTTCCTACCCCGGGCAAGATCCAAACAGCCCCTCCCAACACATTCAAATTTTGCCATGTGTTGTTTTCACGGACTAGCAAGATGCCCGTGCATTGCACGGAACATCAAGATGCATTTTTTTACAAAACACCTGTTGTGATTGACCCATGCAGGAGTAATCCCATGTGTAAAAACTACTGATATCTCAAGAATTTTATAGGAAAAATGGTATCTCGAGAATTTTATCGGAAAAATGGTATCTCGAGAATTTCATCGAAAAATGATATCTCGAGAAAGATGAGAGATAAGGTGAGAACGAGTGGGGCGTGGTGATGACTGGTGGTTAGAGTGGGCGGAGGCATGGGGATGGACGGCGCCCGCAGGCGGCAGCGGCTACCATGCTAGATTGTTCCAGAGACTTCCTTTTTTAATTTCTCAGCAATGATGTTGTGGGAGATAAGGATGGACGAGGCAAGGCCTTATCTATAAATGTGGAGAGAGGTGCGGGTATCTTTTTAAAAATTGTCATAGTTTGCTTTCTATCCGTCAGATATAGATTGGACGGTCTATATTACAAGATGGCGGGCACACTATCATCACCAACTTGGTTTTCTGTGAGAGTAGAGAGTAGAGATAGAGATATTTTGCTGTGTGAAAACAAATTTAAATACGAACGAATAATCGGTATCCGCGGTCTTCTGCCGGGAGCCCGGGACATAATTGGATGACCTCATAGTAGTAGTAGTGTAGAGTACTACTAGTACCACTAGTGAGTGTTTACTACTGTATCTACATACTAATTGCAACACATGCATGTGTTAGCAGTACAATGACCACGTTTGGATTTGATGGTAAGATTTGTGTAAGTTGGATGTAATATTATTGCTCTAACATGTGGTCAAAGTTAGCCTCCAAAACGCATTTTATACCCTATATGGATTGAGGGAGTACATGCATTGCCGAGGTTTCTCTTAATCCTTGCGTGCAACGTTTTTATTGAAGGTTGAAATGTGAACATGTGAATGGGAGGGACTACTAAACCCTTCAAAAAGAATTGTAGTACTAATGGTATCGTACTCCCTCCGTTCACCATCTCACATGCTCAGTATTTTCATTTGATAAGAGGCAAACCATGTGGGGCCTACCTTAGAGGAAAGGCTCTATACACTGGAGATGCTCTGTACTTTTGATGCGTCCCGTCAACTTGAAGAACGACGAGAAGCTTGCTTAGTATGCTGTCTCCCCTGCCCACTAGCACGGTGGCTCAGAGAGTCGTAGGATGAGGAGAAGCTTTCTTACTACGCCTACGCCCGCTCCCTCACCCACGCGTGCGGTGGCTCGCGGGACGAGGAGAAAATATTACTACTCCCTCCGTTTACTCCTCGTCCCTACCTTGGTTAGAGAGATTATCATATTTTTTGAAATATGTCTTTTAGTAATAGGAGTAGTACAGTGGTACATAGGAGTAGTACTACAACAATTTCCATTGAGTCTGTGGTGCAGCAAGCTATCCTAGGCTATCTTACTACTCCCTCCTTTCCGGTTTATGGCTCAATTTCATAATCTCTTCAACCAAGGTAGATGGTGAGTGGTGGAATTAATTTCCTAGTTTGCACAAGTAATTAGTACGCTCATTTTTCTCAACAAGTTATGTTTACCGATGCATTAATTACAACAAATGCATGCATGACCACTAAATTTCCATGAACTTCTATATGCATTGGTGAGTTTTCTCTTGACACTGCATGCATTGGGTGATTTAACGCACCTCGAAATCCAAACATGTGATGGTACTACTACTAGTAGAATTGAGACTTATAAATCAGAAAACTATTTTTTTAGATGAGCCCTATAAACCAGAAAGGAGGGAGTAGTAAGTAGTACTACCTCCATAGTGGGTATGTACTCCGTAAAATTAGCTTTTCCCAAAACTAACTCGCTCAATATTTATTTGCTTATTTCCCTTCCTACCTCATTGCCTCGAACAGACTATGGCCAACTTCCCTGTCTGCCGCGCGGGAAAAGACCCTCCCTCGCCTCTTTTAGTCCGGGTTTGTATCGATGGATCGCGTGAAGCAGCAAAAACCAAGTCGTGTCTTGTACTCCTCCGTCGACGCTTGCTTTTATGAATTATGTACTTACTCTCGCTGACATGTGGGACATATAGCAACCGCGTCGACATGTCATGCACCAAATAACAGTGCAGAACAGCAGGGGGACGCACCCTAGTCGTAGCACCCTAGTAGTAGTAATGAGCAATGAGACATCAAATCACAATGCCGCACCTTCCTAGACAGACGAAGCAACCATTATTTCACACTTTGCTAAATTCGCTTCGCCATCATCTCCTTCAAGAAAACCACGTATTGCTTCTGCCATTGTTCTGCCTCAAGTGGGACGCACGTCGCCTTGGTACATCCCGACTCATGGGACCACATGACAGGCCATGCTCCCCCGCCCACCGCTTGGTAAAATCACCTCATTTTTACTACTTCCTCCTTATCGGTTTAGAGGGCATGCACGTCGTTCTAGGTTGAGAATTTAACTGGCTATATATGTGATGAACAATACTCCCTCCTTTCCGGTTTATAGGGATCAATTCAAAAATCTCACCAACCAAGGTAGATGGTGAGTGGTGGAATACTTTTTGTAGTTTGTAAAAGCACCTAATTAATGCTCTTGTTTTCCTAAAAAAATTATGTTTATCAATGCATTAATTGCAATGCATGCATGCATAAAGTAAATGCATTGGTCAATTTTCTCCTAATTCCTGCATGCAATGATTTAATGTGCCTTGGAATATGAACATGTGATGGGGAACAACCAAATTGACTCTTATAAAATGGAAAAACAAAAATTTGGAGATAAGCTCTATAAACCGAAAAGGATGGAGTATATGTTTAGAAACTACATTTGCTTAAGAATCCAATGATATACTTTTTTGACATAGTAACTCATATTTAGTTAGTCAAATGGATGACCTAGAACTACGTGCATGCCCTATAAATCGAGACGGAGGGAGTAGTATCTTTTTAGATCAATATAGTCGGGATTCACCAAGGAGCAAAACCAAGTGGTAGGCTGCTCCTATCGTGTTGGCGTAGCAACTAAAGCAGGGTCAGACCGCACACAAAATGGCAACACACTTAACATGACCCCTTTGGACGACATGTGGCTCATCCACCATCTTGTTCCACGTGCGATGCACCGAATTGCAGTTTGGCGCAGCGGTTGGACTTGGAGGCACCCCGGTCGTAGCACCATAATAGTAGTAAATGAGCAATGAGGGGTCAAATCACAAAGCCCCACCTTTCCCGCATTAAGCTGGACAAACGAAGCAACCATCATTTCACTCTAGGGCGCAAGAGCATAAAGAAAAGAGAAAACCAATGATACGTGCGGCAGCTACCTAGGGCACCCTGGGGTAGGAGCCTCGACTACAAATACTTTTTTTGAAAGCGCCTTCACTACAAATCCGCTTCTCCCTCGTCCTCTCGAAGAAAACCGATGATGCGTGAGGCAGTAGGGTTTTTAGGAGTACTACAGCGTGCAGGGCCATGTTGTAGTAAACGGGAGAGGGATTGAGTTCGAGTCGACTCCTTAATATGTGTGGGCCGCTTGGTTTTACAGGAACGAGGCAACATTTTGGGTTCGGGGACCAGTGGAGATATACGTAAAAAAATTTGTGGATATAGGTTCGACCGAAAGGCAATGATGCATGGGCCCTGCACTTTGATATACCCGCGGCCACGTGAAATTTGCTACTCTACTCAAAATAATGCATAAAACTTCCTCCAAAAACATTTATAACTAATGGGAAGTGAATGTATGCTTAAAATGAAAATGTAATACTCCCTCCATCTAGGTGTATAAGCCATCTTAGTTTTTTTTGCTAGTTAATAGCATTGCATGCAATGAATTAACCACTGGATGCCATGTTTGAAATTCTCAAGCCATTGAAAGCATGCACGGCCCACATCTCTTATTGGTTGATATGTCACGAAATAAGAAACAAGGAGGGAGTTAATGTACCGTGCCTAAGTGTTTTGGGATTATTTGGTTTTCAGAAGATGACTTACACACCTAGACGGAGGGAGTACAAAGAGAAAAAAATGAATTGCAGGTAAAAGAATGACATTTCTAACAAAAATGTGAATGTGAACTACATATGTGTGCACGTGACCAACACATACATTGTCAATACAAAATCTAATGCAAGAAATAACTTATGAGTAACATGCACGAATTGATGATGTGGTTACAAAAACAATGTGATTTATGACTTGCATGCATGACGTGTTCTTGTGCCATAGTTGCATGTCTAGGAAAAAACGTACTAGTGGGTTGTACTAGCTATTTAGGAATAGAAGATATATACATGGAAGTTGTAGGGAAAGAGATGACATGTATCTCAATTCCTATGAGTAGGGACTGGAAAAGAGATGTCATTTGGTTCACATCATAGGAACTTTTCTATTGAATCTAGAGATGACATGTATCTCAATTCCTATGAGGAGGGATTAGAAAAGAGATGTCATTTGGTTCACATCATAGGAACTTTTCTATTGAATATATGCTAATGTTTATTTTCCTTTGAAATTGTGGGAGTATAGGAATCCATTCATATGAACTAAGTGGCTCTAAAGCTATAGAAATGATATCATGTTTATTTTCCTTTAAATGTGGAGTATATGAATCTATTCCTATAAACCAATTGGCTCTAAAGTAAAAAATCATATAAAAATCATATGATATAGAGTTCCTATGATATTCCTCCACACCAAAGGATGGTTGAAATTGCCGCAGGTGATACGACGGTCTTTCTTTGGACACTCCTCCCCCATCTTTATAGTTACCTCTCGAAGATGAATGCAATGATATATACTGGGTATTCTATATGTGCATTTTTGTACACGAAAACTCGGTATAAGTTTGCGAGGTCCGGATTTTCAATAAAGCTATATGCACTGCCTTTTGGAATGAATGGAGGAGCATACGGCAGTTGCTAACACTCACATGGAAGATTTGTGTGTCGGAGGAGTGTCTGTTCTGTTAAATGACATGGCAAAACTGATACTGTCGGATGCCGATCTAATGGTTCTTACGGCATTCATCAGGAAACGGCTTGTGGCGAACCTTTGTCAAATATGATTTACGGACACATGCATTGCATTGATATGTGCCCCCTCTCTCATGCACACACGCACCCTCACGAGTCACGACTCTCCCGAGTCCTCTCGCACTCACCGTCTATCTGCAGGTAGACGTCACACACATATGTGCTCTTCACACCCTACCCTCAGAACTTCTAAAAAACAAAAGACATCGCGCACCTTTTATTTTAACTCACACGTCACTTACTTATACTATTATTCTTGTGGTGAACGTTCTTTAGGCATAGTATATAGTACTCTCAGGAAGAGAAGCGTTGAACGCACGCACTAGTTCTCTCATATCAACTCGCGGGTACACGTAGGAGCGCATTTTTTGAAGCTGGTACAACAAAATCACTCCAGTATATATAAGCAGGAGCCTTAGCGTTTGCTTACTAGGGTTCCTATCTTTCACTCTCTCATGCTCTCCAGATCTAAGCAAGACATAGGTGGCCACACTCTCTCTCTGCTCATGGCTGGTCACAAATCCGGCCAGATCACCTCGACCGGGGCAGGGGTGTAGGTGCATCGTTCACGCTGTCGTCGGTGATGAGGGAGGATACCAACGGCTTCCCGCGCATCCCAATCAGCGACCATGCCTTTCTCTCCAAGAGAGCACCGGCTTGAGAGGGCCTCCGACCCCTTCTTACTCCCTGCGGTATTGTGGCCAAGACGCGACCTCTCAACGCCGTCTTTTCCACATGCCGACGACCCTCAGGTATATATTCCTTCAAAACCTGCCTTGCTCTACTGCCCTAGCTCCCCACGTGGCTACGTGTGGATCTTTTTCTACTTTGATCTGCTTTTCCAAAGCCACCTAGACTTTTACTATTATTAGAGGTAAAGCTAGTTCATACAGTTGAATCTAAGAGCTGGTTCAAACAGGGAAGAAAGTGGGAAAGCTATAGCATGAATCTAGGACTTGGTTCTAAGAGGAAACGGGGGAAAGTAGTAGATACTGGCTACCCATCCAGTCTCTTGGTTGGAAAGGCGAAGAAAGCATGGTGGATGGTGAAGGGTGGGGGGAAGTGGACCCGTCTCTTGGTCGAAAAAGGAAAGAAAGTGAGGGGTGTTGATGGACAACGCAAATGAGAATGAGCAGGTCTAGATTTCCTGTGCTCACATAGGAAAATGTCGCCGAGGAGATAAAAAATGGGACAAATGCAGACATGCTGCCTGAGTGTTTGCCGCTCTCGGCAACCACATCTGCCTCACCACTTTATGCCCCTGCTGTCCCTACACCCATATCGCTACCGTTAATGTAAAATCACATGAAGCATTAAGCTATGTTGCATAATGTCACTATAAGTAATGGTCTAGTGCCGTCGATAAATTGAAGCAATGCCACCACCATTTTATGAAGTTCTTCCGTCTTGCTTTATTTCCCATGAATTGTGTTTTTGTAGTTACACTTAAATCTCACACCGCTAACATTGCTTCATCCCAGTGGAACTACAGAAATTTGATTGCATATTAACTGACCATGTGCTACTCTCATGACAGTAATACTAATGCTATTGTTCTGCATGTTAATCTAGTGGAAGTGTTGATGTGATGTGATGCTACTTACTTAAGGGAACTTTCATACTATCAATGCAGTGCCAATTATAACACAATAGATGATGTTGTTAATTATATGCCACTGTAAATAACTGTCATTGGTTAAATAACCATATTTCATATTTGCGCAAACATGGATGTCAGTCTCCATATCGTTTCTATCTGCACAATCAAAAGTACACACCTCAGTTTTAGTAGAACTGCACAAAATGAGATGGCTATTCCTAGCTGCCGTCCTCTAACCATCCGTCTTCCAGGTATTCCTACATATTGTTAGTAACTAGCTAGAATGACCAACGCAATCAAAAAGAAGCTGATTCGTATATTTTACTTCCTGATTGCAGTGCAGGGACGAGCGAAAACAACTGCATCCTAGTCCGGAATGCACTTTCTACCAGTTCATCCATGGACCGAGGACTAGCTGGCACGGCTACACGAAGGTTTTTGGGACATGTGCGCGAACAAGAGGGATTGTGGTTTGCTTATTTCTGCAAATAGCGGTGCTTAAATTTAGTGGAATGCACAAGAATTTCAGATGGTCAGTACACTACATGGTTCAGTTCAGCATTCCATCTCAGAACACAATTAGAATTGGTTATTCTGGAATGCGAGAACCTTT
Organism: Triticum aestivum; assembly: GCF_018294505.1. Lineage (NCBI taxonomy): Eukaryota > Viridiplantae > Streptophyta > Magnoliopsida > Poales > Poaceae > Triticum > Triticum aestivum. The sequence goes on from NC_057795.1 coordinate 200,530,400, forward strand.
CCTGGATGGTGGCAACAAGACAAAACCAGAGTGAACTCCAGGAAATTAAAGCCTGCCTAGGGCGGTCCTTTGCTCAGAGAAGCCTTGCTTTATTTTTCCTAATTTGTAAACCTTCTCACAACTTTGTCTTTTGCTATGAACTAGTGTATGTTTGTTATGTTCTATGAATCATTGAGATGTATAAAATTGCTTAACTTATGCTTTTCAAGCTTTTTATGAAGCCGAGTTTAATGTGAGTGTTCCACATGAACACTGAACTGGCGTGTGAACGTTTGGAATTTACATTGTGGCCTCAGTTAACTGCATGAACCACTGTAACAAGATACGTGGTTGCGTATATGTCAGACAACAGATTATTGAATGTTAGCTAGTCGATAGCCTAGTGTTGAATCAAGCTGAGCCAATGTGTCATGCTTTGCACAACTGCTTACAAGTGGGGTAGCACCAACAGTGTTAACAAGTACTTAACCAGCCTTACATACCCTATGTATACGTTGGCGCACAGTTCTCGAACGAGTACTCTATTTCATGAAACACACACGGCTCATATGATAAACCATGACAACTTATGTCTTACTATGACATATTCTTGAAAAAACTAGTGAGGACGTGTCTGTTTCGGCAACAATTATGATGGTTTTCACATGATTCACGGGCACACAAAAGTACGAGCAGTTCCCATAGACGGATTCAAACATAGTACTTATCCCTGAGGGCTCGATAATAGGCAAGGTTCGGATAATTAGACAGAATCCAAACTACTATTAAACACTAGCTGGGGCAACTATTTCATGCCTCGATCTAATTTGGGATGGACACAAGACGGCAGCAGCTCAATCCCGTGAACCTTCCTAAAGATAACCTTGTGACCTTGCCACTCATAAACTTGTTTGTGAAAGCATGCCACGTCATCTTCCTGCGTAAGCTTGATAAGAACATTATGACTCACAAATGAAGGAGTAGCTTTGAACTTCTTGTGCTTCAGTACACCCTTGACAACACACCTAACAACAGTGAGGCTGGAATATAACTCGACATTGGTATAAGCGCAAATGGCTTCCAGGATCCAACAGCCTAAGAACTCTGTTTTCCTAGTGCGTATATTCAGGTCATCCGCCTCATAGCGAGTGACATGTACAACCACACAATCCTTGTCTGCATCAGGGCTCTAATTGAAACAGAAACAAATTCTAAATTACTTTCTAGTATAATAAACACAAGTTATTTAAACCACTATGTATAGCATGGCATCGAATCTAATAAAATTTTGCATTATTCATCACCACATACTTAGATGAAAAACCACAATCGAGATCGGCAAAGAAGAAAATCACCTTGGGCTGCTCAGCAGGGGGGGGGACATCCTCAAAGGTGGAAAACTGCTCCTGCAGGGCCACAGGGGCTGTAACCTCAAATGGGGCGTTGACCATCTCAGTAGTGGTCGTGAGCGTATCTGGGGTCGACTTGGTGGCTGCATCCATCTTCTTGGAGCTCTCTGTCTCGCGGGGATCAGCCTCCCGTGTCTGCTCCAATATCAGTAGATCTTTGCCTGGTTCTCCTTGGTCCATCATGAAACTGACGAATACTAGGAGACCACTAAAATAAAAACACAATCGCAATGACAATGAAACAAAAAAGAGAGTGAGGATCAGTTAATGCTTTGCAAAAGTTCTTTTTTTCTCTGAACGAAAATATACGAACATCACGGATCCGCTTACCTTCCCTTCGTTGGGAGAGAAGAACAGTGGCAGATGCGAGTGTTGGCTTTCTTGAAGACGGTGAGGGAGAAGGGGATTCAGGGAAGAGTGAAATGATGGTTGCTTCGTCCGTAAAACATAGACTGCGGGGAGGTGGGGTTTTGTGATATGACGACTCATTACTGCCGCGCTACGACTGGGGTGACTCTCCGCCTGCATACTGCCTTCTAATTTGGTGGATGGCATTTGGGACCACGCGCTGCATGGCCCGCATGTCGGTGAACAAAAGTAAAATGACATTCAGTAGAGGGAGACATTTTGATGACCTCGGAGGAGCCAGAAGCGGTAGTGTATCCACTGTACTAGCAGTAATTGTTTTTCTGGGTAGCTGTAGAGTGTCTCCACTGTACTAGTAGTAATTGTTTCTCTGGGCCCAAGAAAAAACAGCCCATCCACCCCAGTAAATAATAAAATCAATTCAAAAGCCCATATATTTACTTAATGACAAGCGCTACCCACACCAGCACACCGCCCCCCAAAAAACATGGGTGCCCTTCTTCCTCCTCACTCCCACCCACCTCACGTTAGCTCGCTCCACTCGTACCCCCAAATTCCTCACCTCACTCCACAGAAGACCCATCTCCCCTAGTTCCTCACTACTACAAAAAAACCCCAGCTCCCCTTCTTCTTCACTCGCACTACAACTAGGCTCGTCATTCGTTACTCTGCTCAAATTGTCAACATCCAAGAGGAACAAGGAGATGACTCTATGTGGAGAGGATGACAGTAGGGACCCACCAGCGTCATGGCAGTACGCAAGCTAGTGCCTCGTTATTACAAGCCCAAAAAATGGTTCCTGTAGGATCGAAAGTATGTCTAGAGGGGGGCGTGATTAGACTACTTGACCAAATAAAAACTTAACATTTTCCCAGTTTTAGTTCTTGATAGATTTTAACAACTTAGCACAAGTCAAGAAATCTTAACACAATTCAAGCAAGCATGTAATGAGTATATGAGCAGCAGAAACTAAACATGCAACTTGCAAGAATGTAAAGGGAAGGGTTTGGAGAGTGCAAACGCAATAGGAGACTCGGATGTTTTTGTCGTGGTTCCGATAGGTGGTGCTATCGTACATCCACGTTGATGGAGACTTCAACCTACGAAGGGTAAAGACTACATGAGTCCACGAAGGGCTCCACCCATGAAGGGCCCACGAAGAAGCAACCTTGTCTATCCCACCATGGCCATCGCCCATGAAGGACTTGCCTCACTAAGGTAGATCTTCATGAAGTAGGAGATCTCCTTGCCCTTACAAACTCCTTGGTTCACTCCACAATCTTGTCAAAGGCTCCCAAGTGACACCTAACCAATCTAGGAGACACCACTCTCCAAAAGGTAATAGATGGTGTGTTGATGATGAACTCCTTGCTCTTGTGCTTCAAATGATAGTCTCCCCAACACTCAACTCACTCTCATAGGATTGGATTTGGTGGAAAGATGATTTGGGTGGAAAGCAACTTTGGGAAGGCTAGAGATCAAGATTCATATGGTTGGATTGGAATATCTTGGTCTCAACACATGAGTAGGTGGCTCTCTCTTAGAAAATGGGTAGTGGAAGTGTAGGCACGATCTGATGGCTTCCCTCGCAAATGAGGAGAGGGTGGAGGAGTATATATAGCCTCCACACAAAATCTAACCATTACACACATTAAACCAAACTCGGTGGGACCAAATCAGAAAACTCGGTCGGACTGATTTAGTACATGTGTGACCGTTAGGCAATTTCGGTGGGACCGATATGTCAACTCGGTATGACCGATATCATTAGGGTTAGGGCATAACATAATCTCGGTTGGACCGATTACTCAAACTCGATTGGACTGACTTTGGTAATAAGCTAACAGAGAGTTGGTCAGGCAAACTCGGTGGGACCGATTCGCTCGTCTCGGTGGGGCTGAAGCGTTACGAAAAGGAAACATGGAATTTGCATTGCAGACTCGATGGGACGGATCACTCATCTTGGTTAGACCGAGACGTTACGAAGGGAAACAGAGAGTTTGCAACCCCATCTCGGTGAGACCGAGATCCCTATCGGTGAGCCCAAAAAGACTAGGGTTTCTAGCAGTGGCTATGTCAAATGAACTCGGTGGCGCCGGATGGATCAAATCGGTGGGGCCGAGTTTGACTTTTGGTTTGGGACATATGTGGATATGAGAAAGTGGTTCAGGGCTTTTGGAGCATAACACTAAGAATTTTGAGCAAGCAAGCCATTAAGAAACACCTCATCCCCTTTTAATAGTATTGGCTTTCCTATAGACTCGATGTGATCTTAGATCACTAAAATGGAAAATGTAGAGTCTTGGACTTTAGAGCTTGAGCCAATCTTTTGTCCTTAGCATTTTGAGGGGTCCACATTCCTTATCCATGTGATGCCAATCATTGAACTTTCCTAAAATATTAATCTTGAAATGGCATTAGTTCAATGAGCTATATGTTGTTAATCATTACCAAAACCACCCAGGGATAGTTGCACTTTCAATTCCTCCTAATGGTTGGACATCTGGGGCTCACGCCATTGTCAACATAGTCAATAAACGATAGAATTACACTACGAGTGGCTGACACCAGGGACCCAGCAGGTCGCACAGTTGTTATTTACTTTTTTTCAGGAACAAGCAGTTGTTATTTATACTAGTTTTAGCGACAGATCAGGTAACAACAGGGTTGTGCGGGGGCTATGACCCGTCTAGCCAGGGTTTTATTTATGTTTACCACATCATGAGCCCAGTTGTGTTTTTTTCTTGCTAAAAATGGCTAGCCTAGTTCTACTTTTTTTAAAGAAATACCCAAACGAGGCCTACTTGCTTTGTCAGCCCTGCTGGGCTGCAAATCTTTCAAGACGAGGAGAGTTCCATTCGATTTACCCAGAAAATGGGCTATCAGTAATGAGAAATGGGTTGTACATTTTTAAAACACATCACCCCAGGAATTAGTTTCAATTTTTTCCATTACAAGATTTTAATTTCCATTGCTTCTTATGCGTGGACAATTATTTGGATTTTATATTTATATTTTTTTTCAAAATAGTTTGAATGTGACTCGAAATTTCAGGATTAAAAATAGTTGACTACACCAAAATATGCAAAATTTCATATAATTTTTAACCGTGGCCACAATATGAGCTGTAATGCTAACAAAAAGAAGATGGGCTCCAAAAAAATCCTTAAGAATTAGCAAATGGGATGTAGATTATTAGAAATAATGGCAGATGGGCTGTATGCTATTTTCCACACGTTTGAGGCTGACTTGTGCGCCAAATATAGGTTGATGCGTACGCTTTCCAAAAAAAGGTTGACGCACACGCAACACCGTGTCAACTTAGTCAACACACGAGAGCAGTGACTATTGGATGTCCATCCAATGGCCATCGTGCTTCTTCAATCTCTGCTCTTCCTGCTCCAGCCGCTCAAACCGGCGGCAGCGGGACTGCCTGCTCCCTCCTCCCGCGGGCGGCTGTGCTGCCGCGCAGGCCTCACTGCCCCACCGTACTCCCATTGCTGGCCTAGCCATCCCTCTACTCACCCACACTTGTTGTTATTCTCCGGCGAGGGTAGACGAACCAGTAAACCCTCGTACCCCCCTCCGCGTGGGAAACAACTGTCGAGTCTTCCCGGGCTCCATGTCATTCCCTTCCTAGGCCCCGCCATCGTCCACCACCCTGGTGCTCCCAGCGTGGCGTGATCAACATGGTCAACGAATGACATCCATCGAAAGTGGACTGTACGTGGAGAGGCTGACAACTGGGTGCACGGCCGCACGCAAGGAAATGCCTCCTTATTACGCACAAAATAATGATTCCTCCACCTGACAGCTGGGACCCACCAGAAGGGCCTCTATATTTTGCAAAAAATTGTTCCTCCCGCTGACAGGTCGGACCCACCAGCTATATCTTCGCACGCAAGGAAGTGCCTGCTTATTACGCACAAAAAAACATACTCCCCCTGCTAGTTGGGACCCACCGTAGTTGGAGGCTGACTTGTGGGCCTACTGATGTGGATGGAGGGCTTTGTCAACTTAGTCAATATGAACAATTCTAGCTCCAGTGACCGTACGATGTCCATCCAACGGCGGTAGTGCTTCTTCAACCTCTGGTCTTCTTGTTCCAGCCGCCCAAACCAGCACCGGTCGTGCCGCCTGCTCCTGCCTCCCATGGCCGGTTGTGCTGCCATGGACGCATCACCGCCCCCTACTACTCCTGCCGCTGGCCAGGCCATCCCTCTACTCACCCACACCCCATGTTATTCTGCAGCGACGACAGCCTCACACCACAGCTGAACTAGTGAACCCTCGTACTCCTCTCCGCGTGGGCATTCACTATCGCGTCTTCCCCGGCTCCGCATCGTCTCCTTCCCAGGCCTCGCCATCGTCCACCGCCTTGGTGATCTCGGCGCGGCGTGGTTAATGTGGTCAAGGAACAACTTCCATTGGAAGAGTACTGTATGTGGAGAGGTTGACAGCTAGGTCCACGGCCGCAACAAGGAAGTGCCTCCTTATTACGCGCAAAATAATGATTCCTCCACCTGACAGCAGGGACCCACTGGACGGGCCACCGTATGTCGCAAAAAAACCGTTTCCCCCTGACTACTGGGACGCACGAGCTACATCTTCGCACGCAACGAAGTGCCTCCTTATCCTCCCTGACAGTCGAGACCCACTTGGTCGAAGCGTACGTAGCGTTGTCATTCTGGTCGCGAATGTGTACGTACATACGATCGGTCTGTCTGTAGGCTGCAGCGATGAACCATGGCTGAGTAAGGAAGGGCACGTGTCGTATAGAGGCACACATGTAGCATGTACACGTACGTACAGCCAGGGTGCAAGAAAGTAAATACGGCCACGTACGTATATACGGGCGGGGTCTTGAACACCTACTCGCGCATACGTACGGCCAGGGCTCGTGTACATGGCTGGGGCGGAATGGAGCAATTGCGTCGTCATGTTCATCGGGAGGTAGCGGAATGCGTCGTGTTCATTGGGAGCCAACCGGCTTGGACGGAACAGCCAAAACAAGGCCTGGCATACCATGGAACAGAGGAAATGGCCTTGTGTTCGACCGCCTACGGCCGAAACAGGATCCTGTTCACCAGGAGGGGTGTGGCGTACCGCAAAATGGAGGAATGGACTTCTCTTCGACCTCCTACATTTGAAACGGGGTCCTATGTGATCAGGAGGGATGTGGCGTACCACCAAACAGAGGAAACGGACTTGTGTTGGGGCGCTACGGTCGAAACGGGAGTCCTGTTCATCGGGAGTGGTGTGGCGTACCGCAAAACGGGACTCCACGGGCTACTGTTCATCTCAACCGTCAACCTCCTCCAGCCTCCACAGGCTACTGTTCATCCACCGTCGACCTCCTCCAGCCTCCACCTGCTCCTGTTCATCAAGCCTCCACCGCTCCTCCACCGGCTACTATTCAACCAGCCTTCTCCACGGGGTCCTGTTCAACCACCCCTCCACGGGCTACTGTTCATCCAGCCCTCCACTAGCTACTATTCAACAAGCCCTCCACGGGGTCATCCTATTTATCCAGCCCTCCACGGGGTCCTCTTCATCCAAACCCAACCAGCTCGATCGATCGGGGTCCTATTCATCCAGCGGCAGCGACCTCTACTACCATGGGGTCCTATTCATCCAACCCCCACCAGGAACTGTTCATCCCCCCCCCCCCCCCGCCGCCCCCAACAACAACACTCATATTTCATCAAGAGGCAGCAGGTTCGATCGGCTTTAGTTAGCAGCAATAGCGATGGAATCACTCGGTCGGGTTCAGCTAACAGCCAGGGATCGATCGATCGATCGGGTTTAGTAACGCGTAGCCTGCAGTGCAATCGCTCGGGTTCAGTCAGAGCCCAATGCCTCGCACCCACGCGCGTACGTGTACGAGAGAAACACGCATCTCTTGGCCCCCGACCACCCACCGTAACCGGGAACTCCCTGATATTTTCCTCACCCTTGCTTCTACCACGGTTTTTTCCATCATGGATGGCCCAAAGAATGTCATGCATCTGCATCTCCGGCCCGTCGAGGACGAAAAGCCCATTTTGTGTCATGACTTTTTGTTATATAAGTAGGAGCCCACCACATCTGTGATGATACCGGGTTTTGTCACAATTATCATCATAGAAGTGTCATAAGCATGACAGGAAAAAAATTCGTTCGACCCAAAATGTCACGGATGTGTCTTTTTTCTGTAGTGTGTCGCGTTAGCAGCATCCTGCAGTAGTGGATGTCTTCAAACGCTTCGCCAATCATGCCATGACCAATTATGGTATCAAGATCAAGCACATCAGGAGTGACAATGGCACATAATTCAAGAACACTGGCCTCGACAGTTATTTGATGCATTGGGCATCACACATGAGATCTCTGCTCCATACACACCTCAGCAGAATGGCATCATGGAGCGCAAGAACAACACCCTCATTGCGATGGCACGTATTGACGAGTACAAGACTCCAAGACAGTTCTGTCCTGAAGCCATTGATACTGCTTGACACATCATCAACAGAGTTTATCTTCATAAGTTCTTCAAGAAGACATCCTATCACTACTGCAGGATGCTGCTAACGCGACACTACGATCAGAGACCCTTTGACGAAACTATGTGCGATGCATTAATCGCAAACGGGGATGTAAAAAACCGTCAAAAAAGTTGCAAAACGTTTGCGATGGCGGAGACATCAAACACGGTTCAGATTTTAGTTACGTGTGCGATGCGGGGCATACGGTTGATCCAGAAGAACTGTTTGCGATGAGTCAGAACAATCGAAATGGGCATCCATATCAATGTGTGTGTGATATACGGCATACAGTTTGCTCCGATGAACTATGTGCTATTAGGGAATGCAACAAAAACAGCCAGCCAGATCAAGGTGTGTGTGATATACGGCATACGGTTCACTCGGATGAACTATTTTCTAGGGAAGAGAACAGAAACAGATCAACTTAACAAGATGTGTGTGATATGTGGCATACAGTTCACATAGATAAATAGTTTGCGATGAGCCAAAAGAACAAAAATGATTCATGTAAACAAGATGTGTGTGATACACAACAAACAACCCACTCGGATGAACTGTTTGCGATCAAAAATTATAACACAGACGGTTACTATAGTTAGTTCGTGTGTGATTCTGTTCGTACAATAAACTTTGAAAAATGCAAACTAGTTGGTTGCAGTGGCTACGAGTATCGCACACGATGCGTCAACAAGTACTCGTGTGCGATGGTTAGTAAGTTACACATATGTTTCCTTATGTTAACACGTGTGTGATGAATAACACGTGGCACCGCATACGGTATTCGGGTTGTGTGTGTGTTCCACTTAATCTTCCCGCGCTCCAGCGAATGCTTCCAGCGCTCCATATGGGTGAATTTTAAAATCCACGCCTCTTCCTCATCGGTTTCCTGCCACCAGCTAATGGCTTGCTGCATATAACCCAAGCGGCAATGCACCGTCGCGATACTCTGCGCAGATCTAGTCCTCACCCATCTACCATTAGTTATTCCAAGCATGCCAGTCAACGACCAAACCTTTGATGTCGACCCCTACCTGTGTTACATCTTCGGCGAGGAGAACGAGCCGGAGCAGGTCGAGGAGCAAGAGCTTCATTCGCCATTGCAGGCACCATGTCCCATCGGCAACGGTATCGGCATGACAGTCCTTGGGCACACAATCGACACATTGCAGAGGAGGTGTGATGAGCAGTCTGCCATCCACCGTGCAAAAGATCCAGAGCGGATCAGCGGCATGATTGACGACCCACCCGAAAAGCCGCCGTCACCAGTGCTCATCGAGAGCCTAATGCCCCGCAATGAATGGGTAGAGGACCTCTACGATTCAGTCAAGACACATGCAACCCGCGGCTTCATCATTGTTAGTGTCAAAACCGGCAGATCTCGGGTAGGGGGTCCCAAACTGTGCGTCTAAGGCTAATGGTAACAGGAGGCGGGGGACACAATGTTTACCCAGGTTCGGGCCCTCTCGATGGAGGTAATAACCTACTTCCTGCTTGATTGATCTTGATGATATGAGTATTACAAGAGTTGATCTACCACGAGACCGAAGAGGCTAAACCCTAGAAGCTAGCCTATGATTATGATTGGTGTTGTCCTACGACTAAACCCTCTGGTTTATATAGACACCGGAGGGGGCTAGGGTTACACAGAGTCGGTTACAGAGAAGGAGATCTACATATCCGAATTGCCAAGCTTGCCTTCCACGCAAAGGAGATTCTCACCCGGACACGGGACGAAGTATTCAATCTTGTATCTTCATAGTCCAACAGTCCATCATAAGCACATAGTCCGGCTGTCCGAGGACCCCTAATCCAAGACTCCCTCAGTAGCCCCTGAACCAGGCTTCAATGACGATGAGTCCGACGCGCAGATTGTCTTCGGCATTGCAAGGCGGGTTCTTCTCCAAATCCAGAGTACCTGTTGTAATGAGTAGTGTCCGGCTTCCCATTAATGTTGCACTCCTCGGCTTCTGTACTTTAATAATGGCTATCTCCACGTGTCGAGTGAATGCGAGAAGTCGCAGCATTTTTACATTTGCTACCCTGACCATGTTAGTAAATCGTTAATAAAGAGATGGGGATCTTCAGATCCAAATCACACCTTCTTCCCCAATCGTTATTAAAAATCCATCCCATCATGGCCAGCCGCCGCGGATCCTCCTCTCGCGCCCATAGTGCTAAGCCAGGGGATTGGGAGAAGTGCTCTGTATCCCATGGCCAACTGGTGGAGTTGCAGACCCGAGATTTCTCCCACCTGCATACCTTGTCCCCATCCGAGCCGGACTAGCCACTTACAATGGTGGGGAGCAAGCAAAGAGTTTCCCCAACCCATCCAGGGGGAGAGAGTATGCCTTGACCCTTACTTGCTGAGGGGCCTCGGATTTCCAATCCATCCGTTCCTCCGCGGGCTCCTGGAGTTCTACGGCCTCCAGCTGCATACCTTCACTCCTGCTTCCATACTGCACATCGCGGGTTATGTCACCCTTTTGCGAGCTGTTTCTGGACTGCGAAGCTCATTTCAAGCTATGGAAGAGGCTATTTGCCTCGTCCTTCGTAATCAGGAGGGATCGATATATCAAGTGGGCGGAGCCGAAATATGGCGCATCGCCGGGACTGGATACCTGTCTGGCACTCCGAAGAAGACATCCGAAGACTGGCCTTCAGAATGGTTTTATATAGATGACGTCCCTCTTCTAGACCCTATCCGAATGGGCCTTCCTGAGTTTGCCAAGGCCCCACTGAAGAAACGCCACAGTTGGCGTCCCCGGAGCCCTAGGAGGAAGATAACAGAGAGGTCCTATATCTGATGGGCAGGCTAAAAACGCTGGCCAAATCAGGATTGATAATAATCGAGGTTATGTCAATATGCATAATCGGGGAGTGCAGCCACTCCAGTACCGGGGGAACCCATGTGGCACTTCAATGGAGAAGACGATGTTACCCGCTACGGTCGTAAAGGTCCGGACTCCGCCACCGCTCTGGCGAGAATATTGTCCGATTTGTATAAAGGAGAAGAGGAGGAGTTTATCCTTATCAAGCCACGGGATGGATTTTCCATGTACAACCCCCCAAGCTGGGTGAGCTGCTATCTTTTACTCAACTCCATTCATTCCCACATTCTTCATCACAAATATTTACCTTGCTAATTCATAGCAGGAACTGCGAAAAGCTATGAGGGAGGTCCACAGCCCGTCCCCACAGCCTGAGGACCCTGACCGGGCCCTCGACCCCGGACTCGAAGAAGATCCGGACATATTTGTGGAGCTCGTCGATAGGATGTTCTACCAGTTAAGCTATGTCGGTGCCTTAGTGGCCATCATAGCTGATTATCCCAGCCTGCTCCCTGCATCACACGTAAGTAAAAACCGGAGTCCTAACTTCCGAGAAGGATCCCTTTTTTGCGCCTTACCCACCACACATGTATCGTGTTTTACAGGGAAGGCCATCGGGGCGCCGTGCCGAACCCGCGGTGACTCGCCAACAAGGGGCACTGAAGCCGGGTAGGCTTAAAAGGAAGGCGGTCAGGACCGAGACGCGATTGCAGAGGTATGATTAAAAACCTGCTACGAATTACCGTCTTTAAAAATATAACAATGTCCATGGTTTCCTGGCAGAAAAAGCGCTCGTCAGACTGTGTCCGGAGAGCCTGTCGGCCACGCCTCCACCAGCCGGACTCAGGGGCCAGACTTAGGGGTGGAGGTCAACGCGGGGACAATGCCGTACAGTCCTCCTACAGAGGATGCTGATAGAATATCTGCTACAAACGCCGAAGTGGAGAGCGCCATGAATCACAGGCATCGACGGGCTGTACTACGCGACCCTGATTTCTCTGAAGAGGCGTTTAATGCCTTCAACTCAGGAGATGCGTACATCCGAGCTGCTCAAGGTGGTCTTGCTAGAGCCACGGACCAGTATTGAAAGGATATAAGGGTAAGTAAATCTGATAGTTATGTATATTAGTAACTCCCGAAACTTGAAATAGTTGGCACAACTGATTTAAGGATCATTGTATGCATAGGTTCTTACAGAGAAGAACACCAATTTGTCTCAAGAGCTGGAGGAGTGCAAAGCCCTGCTACGGGCCGCAGTTGCCGGAATGGAGGAGTCCAAGAAGGCCTCATCTAGTAATACTTGTCTTGATCGAAAAGAATGTAATGACATGTACCAGTTAGTAATCGACATGCATGCAAATCTAACAATAGATTCTGCAGACAATCTCGGAGGTAATCTGGAGATCGTACCGGGGGATGAGCAATATGCTCAACAACAGCTAGAGGCTGGCGAGCGCGTGCTTACACGTGTTATTCGAGATAAAAATGATCTCCAGGATGCCCATACCCGGCTGGGCGTTGAACTAAAAGATGTTCGAGCCCAACTTGGTGACTCCGTGAAGGAGAATAGGAGGCTTCGACACAGCATTTTTAGTAAGTGCTCGAACGAACCTTTATAAAGTTCGGCAAAGAAACGGGCTAACAGAGTTATGTCTCTAGGTATGCTGACAGGTCGTCCCAAAGAGCAGATGCCCGGATCTATAGGTGATCTTCTGCAAGAGCTCTCGCAACTGCACGAACAAGTTCGGCAGGTGATGCAGGGTATTGCCCAGGCCTTGTGGCCATCCGCCTCCCTACCAGGAGGCATGGGGGAGCTTGTAGAGATACTTGAGGGAGCGCGGCAGCACTTCCGATTATGGAAGATATCGGCCTACCAACAAGGTGCAAGGGAAGCCTGGGCCATGGTGAAGACGCGATACACCAAGGCTGACCCGAACCACATGGCCGAGGTCGGACCTGTAGGGTCGGATGGGAAAGAGATCCCCGTTAGTCTGGTATATGACCAGGTAGGTTTAGCCGCAAAGTATTCCCAACAGGATTGTAGGCTAGACAGCCTGTTGGATGGTATAGAAGAAGAATTTAGTCATTCTAAGTTACTGTGTACTTCAAATGACATATTTTGTCCCTAGCCGGATTGTAAATCATTTGTCATGGCGGACCTTTTTGCTTCAACCTCCGGACCCAACAGTCCGGAGTGTATCCGAATACCCGCTCGGTTATGTAAAAATCGGGGTACGCGTGGAAACCAGACGTAGGGGTCATAAGTGCTTGAACAGACAAGTACCCAACTAGCTATGTTATATTACATGGATAGTAAGAAACATCTTCCAGGGAGAATAGTTTCATTAAGGGTTCCTTTCCCTGGGTATGCATGCATTAATGTGCATGTCCAAACTGTGAAAAGAGATGCATGATATAAACATCTGGGGGCATGTATTGCAATAGGTAAGAAACATCTTTTGTTCACTGACCGAATATTCCCTTAAGAACGCTAGCTTTTGGCTTCACCCAGTTTGAGGTACACATCCGGCTGACCCGGCAGTAACAATCGCAGAGGTGCTCCCCTTATGCCCTAGCCGAACTAACGGGAATGTAGGGTAGAAACACAGAGCCAGGCAACCCAGCTTGGCCAAAACTTAAGTCATATCGATGCTTATAATGGCGAAAAAAGGTACATATGGAGAAGCGACACATATGTAGTGGGCATAAAGCCCGGGAGATAATTATATTAAGCTTCTGTATAAGAAGCCCCTAGGTATAATGAGCGTGCATGGCGCGTCAAGATTGTGTAGTCAAGACACACTTTGAGATTTTAAGGCCATAAAGAAAAAGGAAGAAAGAAAGAAAGAAAGCAGATATAAAAAAAGCGGAGGTAAGGAGACGAACACAGAGTCCGGCACTAGGCGTAGAATCTTCGGAGTCTGGCCGCGTTCCATAGGTTTGGTTCGAGTCGATTGTCAGATGCATCATGCAGACGGTACGCTCCTCTGGTTAGAACTTTATCGATGATGAAGGGACCCTCCCACTTGGGCTTGAGCTTGTCCTTTTTCTTCTCTGGTAGGCGTAGAACGAGTTCACCAACGTTATAAGTTTTGGCCTGTACTTCTCTGCTCTGATATCTTTGAGCCTGTTGCTGATAGAATGCGGAGCGGGCTTTTGCAACGTCACACTCCTCCTCCACGGCATCTAAACTGTCCTGCTAATCAAGCTCGGCTTATTTCTCTTCGTACATGCGCACTCGAGGTGAGTCATCAATGATGTCGCAGGGCAATACCGCCTCCATGCTGTACACCATAAAAAACGGTGTGTATCCGGTAGTGCGATTTGGCGTGGTCTGCAGCCCCCATAGTACAGAGTCGAGCTCCTCAACCCAGTGCATATCTGATTCCTTCAAGGATCGCACTAGTCTGTGTTTGATGCCGCTCGTAATAAGACCATTTGCTTGTTTGACTTGACTGTTCGTTTGGGGTGATAGACGGAGGCGTAATCGAGCTTGATGCCCATATTGCCGCACCAAGTTTTCACCTCATCGCCCATTTTAACTGGTTTGGCTTTTATCCATTTGGTGAATTTATCCACCATGATCAACAATTATTTTTTTCTTATGGCTTCCTCCTTTAAGTGGTCCAACCACACTAAAAAGGGCCAAGTTATGGGTATTGTTTGGAGAGCGGTAGGTGGCATATGGCTTTGATTTGTAAAAAGCTGGCAACCGACGTAATGTTGGACGAGGTCCTGTGCGTCTGCTCGGGCTGTCGGCCAGTAGAAACCTGTACGGAAGGCCTTGCTTACAAGGACCCGAGCTGCGGCGTGGTGGCCACCGAGTCCAGCATGAATTTCGGCCAAAAGCTGTCGTCCTTCCTCTTCGGAGATGCACCGTTGGAGTACTCCGGTAACGCTTTTCTTATAAAGCTCTCCCTCGCGAACCTTGTAGGATTTAGAGCACCGCACAATGGAACGTGCCTCATTTTGGTCCTCAGGGAGTTCTTGCCTATTTAGGTAGGCTAGGGAGGGTTCTGTCCATAGGGCGATGACAGCCATAATCACGTGGGCCGAAGGTGTTATTTTGGTGGCGGAGCCTTCGATTATGTCCGAGTGTTCGGGATCTGGGGTTGTGGTCGGATCCGGACTGTTATTGCCTGTCTTCCCTTCCGACACCACAGATGGCTTGAACAGCCTTTCCAAGAAAATATTAGGTGGGACGGGTCGCGCTTAGCGCCGATGCAGGCGAGGATATCCGCCGCTTGATTGTTTTCTTGGACCACATGGTTGAATTCGAGCCCCTCGAACCGAGCTGACATTTTGAGGACTACATTGCGGTAAGCCGCCATTTTTTGGGTCCTTGGTGTCAAAGTCTCCATTTATTTGAGATATTGCAAGGTTCGAATCCCCACGCACTTCTAGGCGTTGAATGCCTGTGGAGACTTGCCATCCGGAGACCATGCAACAGAGCCTCGTATTCGGCTGCATTGTTGGAGTCTGTGTATAATATTTGGTGTACGTATTGGACTATATCTCTGGTGGGGGATGTCAGGACAACACCCGCTCCCAGACATGCCAGCATCTTAGAGCCGTCAAAGTGCATGATCCAATTGGAGTATGCACCGTACTCTTTAGGGAGTTCGGCTTCTATCCATTCGCCGACAAAGTCAGCCAGTACTTGCGACTTGATGGCTCACCCTGGTTTGTATGTGATGTCGAACGGGAGGATCTCAATAGCCCACTTAGCAATCTGGCCCGTGGCATCGCGGTTATTTATTATATCGTTGACTTGTACTTCAGAGGCCACCGTGATTGAACACTCTTGAAAGTAGTGTCGTAGTTTCTGGGATGCCATGAAGACCGCGTATGCTATCTTTTGATAATGTGGGTACCGTGACTTGCATGGAGTGAGGACAGTGGATACATAGTATACTGGCTTTTGGAGCGGGAACTTATGTCCGCCCGTCTCTCGTTCGACGACGAGCACTGCGCTTACAACCTGGTGTGTTGCAGCTATATATAACAGCATGGGTTCGCCGATATTTGGCGCAACCGGGATTGGATTGCTGGCCAAGAGGGCCTTTATTTCTTCCAGTCCAGCCATAGCCGCATCCGTCCACTCGAAGTGTTCGGTGCATCGAAGAAAGCGATAGAGAGGTAGTGCCTTTTCTCCCAATCGGGAGATAAAGCGGCTTAGGGCAGCCACGCATCCAGTTAATTTCTGGATTTGCTTGAGGTCTGTTGGGGTAGCCAACTATGACAGAGCTCGGATTTTAGCCGGATTTGCTTCAATTCCTCTATTGGAAACGATGAAGCCCAAGAGCTTTCCGGCAGGCACGCCGTAAATGCAGTTTTCCGGATTGAGCTTGATGTCATATGTTCGGAGATTGTCGAACGTAAGCCTCAAGTCGTCTATTAAAGATTCGACGTGTCTGCTTTTGATGAGCACATCGTCTACGTATACCTCCACTGTTTTTGCCTATTTGTGTTTCCAGGCATGTCTGAATCATGCGTTGGTAGGTTGCACCGGCGTTTTTGAGCATGAAAGGCATGGTGTTAAAACAGAAGGGGCCGTATGGAGTGATGAATGTTGTTGCGGCTTTATCAGACTCCGCCATCTTTATTTGATGGTATCCGGAGTATGCATCGAGGAAGCACAATGAGTCCTATCCTGCGGTAGCGTCGATGATTTGATCGATGTGGGGGAGGGGGAAGGGATCCTTTGGGCAGGCCTTATTGAGGTCCTTGAAATCGACACATAGGCGCCAGGATTTGTCCTTCTTTGGTACCATCACCAGATTTGCTAGACAGTCTGGATGTTTTATTTCTCTGATGAATCCTGCCTCGAGTAACTTGGCTAGCTCCTCTCCCATGGCTTGTCGCTTAGGTTCAGAAAAACGCTGAAGAGTCTGCTTGACCGGCTTGTATCCCTTCAGCATGTTTAGGCTATGCTCGGCCAGCCTACGTGTGATACCTGGCATATCTGAAGGATGCCAGGCGAAGATGTCCCAATTCTCACGGAACAACTCTTGCAGTGCAGCGTCTATTGTGGGGTTCAGCTATGCCCCGATGGACGCTGTTTTTGTAGGGTCCGTTGGGTGGACCTCGAATTTGACTATTTTGTCTGCTGGTTAAATAGGTGGACTTGGGTCATTTGTCGAGTATCACGTCGTCCCTGTCCATTGTGGAGCGCAACGCAGTTAGTTCTTTGGCTGCAAGGGCTTCAGATAATGCCTCAAGGGCCAATGCGGCGGTTCTATTTTCGACGCGGAGTGCTACATCCAGATCACTAGCTAGAGTCATGATTCCATTGGGCCCGGGCATCTTGAGCTTCATGTACCTGTAATGGGGTATAGCTTAGAAGCTCGTGAATGCATCCCGCCCTAAAAGGGCGTGGTATCTGCTACTGAACGGGGCTACTTGGAATGTGATTTGTTTGGACCTATAATTCTCTGGCGCACGGAATACCACATCTAGTGTGATTTTTCCCGCACATCGTGCCTCCCGACTAGGGATGTTTCCTCTGAAGGTCGTGGTGCTTTCCTCAATGCGGCTCTTGTCTATTTCCATTTTGTTAGGAGTTTCCTCGTAGATGAGGTTTAATCCACTGCCAACATCCATGAGCACTTTAGTAAGCCGGAAGTCATCCACAATTGGACTAAGGATCAAAGCGGCTGGTGCTCGGACTATTCGGAATTGAGGTTCGGCACTGACATTGAAGGTTATGGCCGTGTCGTTCCATGGATTTATTGCTGCAACGTGGCAGACTCCGGTGAGGCTGCGGAGTGCTCGCTTGCGCCTATTATTGAAGGCGAAAGTCTCGAAGACTGCCAATATCGTATTGTTATTTTCCGCGGGATGGTGCTCTGCGGTATTGTTGATGAGGAGATCCTCGCCGCTCTTGGCCACCTGCCGGAGTATCCAACATGCTCTAAGGCTGTGTGTTGGTATGGTATCCGGTGTACTGTGAATTTTGCATGGGCCATTGAGCGATCCCTCCAATACGGTTCCACACCCTGTAGTGGGCTTTGGTTTCTTTTTAATTGGATTGGGTGACTTGCGAGAGTGCACCCTTTTAGTTCGGACGAGGGGTTTAGTGAGAGCCGGAGGATCCCAGAATTTTGTTTGGGTTTTCCAGGCACTTTCCATCGCATAGTACTTCTGTACTATGGCCGCCAAGTCAGCGAAGTGTGCTATGTAACGGTGACTTATGGCGTTGAGGATTCCACTGTCCGTGCAATTTTTGCAAAAGAATGAAATTGCATCTTCCTCGCGACAGTCCTTGACCTTGCTCATTACAAGGAGGAATCTGGCCCAGAAGTGATGTACTGTCTCTTGGGGCTCTTGTCTAATGTGGGAAAGATCACTTGTGTCTGGGTGGGTGGGTAGATTTAGGTCCAAACCCTGATCTGATCTGAGACCCAGGGGCAGAGGAGCTTCCGATCTTGGCAGTTTGGGCTCCGGGAAGTTGCCTAATTTTCCTGGCCTGCTGTCCGATTCTAGGTTCGGAGGTTGGGCCATGTCCTCCCGTAGGAAGGTATCCGGCTCGAAGAGCTCCGGAATCCGGACATAGTTTGTCCTCAAAATAGAGGAAGAATCACTGCATTGTTCCTCCACCACCGCTATCTGATGGGTGACCGACGGAGAGTTAATCTCCCTTTGGTTGGGTTTAAGCCGGATCCGATCATAGTCCATAGCGACTCCCAGGGCGGCGATGCGATCCAAGAGCTCGTTCAGGGAGGAGAGCTCCATCAGATCCATCTGCTCGGTGAATTCCAAGCTGACGTGGAGGCTGTTTTTGATAACCTAAGAAGTCATCATCGGCGCGACGGCCGAACGGGCGGTCATGACGAAGCCGCCTAGTTAGAGAGTTTGGCCTACCTCCAGGGCTACCCCAGAGGTGATGTTGTCCTTGACAACAAGGCGAGCCATCAAGCCTAACCGTGACGGCAAAGTGGAACTCTCAATGAAAGCACCAATGTCAGTGTCAAAACCAACGGATCTCGGGTTCGGGGTCCCGAACTGTGCGTCTAAGGCTAATGGTAACAGGAGGCAGGGGGACATAATGTTTATCCAGGTTCAAGCCCTCTTGATGGAGGTAATACCCTACTTCCTTCTTGATTGATCTCAATGATATGAGTATTACAAGAGTTGATCTACCACGAGATCGAAGAGGCTAAACCCTAGAAGCTAGCCCATGATTATGATTGTTGTTGTCCTACGGACTAAACCCTCTGGTTTATATAGACATCGGAGGGGGCTAGGGTTACAAAGAGTCGGTTACAGAGAAGGAGATCTACATATCGGAATTGCCAAGGTTGCCTTCCACGCAAAGGAGAGTCCCACCCAGACACGGGACGAAGTCTTCAATCTTGTATCTCCATAGTCCAACAGTCCGGTATAAGCACATAGTCCGGCTGTCCGAGGACCCCCTAATCCAGGACTCCCTCAATCATTGCCCGCGGTGGCCGTGTCAACCTCAATCCCAATGATGTGGTGGCCAGGCTCGAGCGCATCCTTGGCGGAGTTGACGTCCCCGACAAAGTAGAAAATTGCCAATGTGATATCTTGAGGATGAAGGTGATGGATGGAATTTGCTACCAGGCCAGAGACATGGAAATGGAGCGGTTCCATGAAGATATCATGTGTGCGAGTGCATGCTGTCAAGCTCTTCTGGAAGAGGCCCAGCAGCCCCAAGAGCATTGACGCATGTGGCATTTTAAATTATCCTCAATATGTAAGACAATTATTAACCGTTGCCACTGTAAATTTGCCTCAACGGCGAGCAGAGCGCGCGCTGGGACGCCAGAGCGGAGCGCACCACAGCTGCCTCAATGGCGAGCAAAAAGACATGGACGGACGCGAGCAAAGCGTGCCGCAGCAACCTGAACAGCGAGTAACCATGTGGTCAACCTTCTGGCACCCCGTGGGAGGTGCGACGGCGCATCCATAGGACAAGATGGTGATATCTTGACCGTGTGTGATAGTGGGAAGACACGTACACATACAGCGGAGAACACGGGCCCATGTTTCGGGCTTCCGATGCGTGGCATACGGTTGATCCAAAAGAACTATTTGTGATGAGCCAAAACAACAGACCAGGCTTTGTAGGCCCGGAACCATGAATAAATTTTGACCTTGTTTCTCGTCACATTGCATTACAACGCGATAAGTAACTGCAAATCTATTCACACCTATCAAACTAATATGTGTTCACACTTGATCCTCAAAACATATGTGTTCACCGTTAGCACCGGCCTATAAAAACTACCCACTCGAAAATTACTTCATAGTTCCTCTCCTCATCACCCACAAAACTGGTCTTTCCTGTCAAGTCGTTCCACCATGACTTATAGGAGGAGCTTCGGGTGGACATATAACCAGGCAACAAAGACAAAGGCCGTGGAAGCACTAGAGAGGTCCCGCAGCGAAGCGGTAGCCGCAACAGAGATGTCCCGGCGTGCTACGGAGCCCTTGAACAAGCTCTCACGGGCACGCGAGGGCTCTAACAAGCGCACTCACTGCGCCAGCGATCACGACAAGCTGGCGTTGCTGGAGTCCTTGGCCAGTGATGACGACATTCTCGCTGGCCTCATTAAGCAGTAGGAGCTGGTTGACGGCTTGATGAAGCTGCTCGAGATCAGCGATGCCACGATTGACAAGGCGACTGGCCTGGTCGAGCAACTCATGGGTGACAATGCGAAGCGCCTCAAGGCGCTTGCCGAGAAGGAGGAGGAGGCCGTCGGCTGGAAGATGCTGCATAAGCAGAGCAGTGCCTCGGGGATGACGCTGATAGCGGTCGTCGAGGAACTGATGGGTTACTTGAGGAAGCTCCGGATCGAGCGCGAGTAAGAGGTGGAGGAATCTGTGGCTGCTTTCAAGCAAAGTCGTGAGGAATTGAAGAAGGAGCTAGAGGATGTCGTCGCCCGGTGATCCATCGACGAGTAGAGACAGCAGTGACCCAGATCATTGTCTGTGATTTCCTTCTTCTCTTGCCCCTGTGCCTTCCGGGCTTTGCCGCGTGTGGCAGTTTAAATTATTTGGAATATGTAAGGCAATTTTTATCTACACCATTGTAAATTTGTTGTCATATTATCCGTTGCCATTTTATTTGTCGTCGTATTATCCCTTGCCCTATGTGGCAATTTAAATTAGGCCGGAATACGAGTTGAAAACACGAACAAAGAAAATGTTGCCATGGGATCACAAGCAAACACCCTCCGTCCAGGTGCTTTAATTAACCCACTAATGGAGAAGTTGTGAGCGAGGCGGGCGGCGGTTGGTGCCACTACAAAAAAATACACTTCCGTGATGATACGTGTTTGTCACAGCAGGTCGTGTTTTTTGTCATGCATGTACATCCATGACGATTTTATGATAGAATCAAGATAGTCATAGCTGTGCTGTCGTAGAAGTGTTCCATGACATTACCAAAATTATCATCACGGAAGTGTCCACTTCCATGACGATAAATCGCACGCCACAGAAGTGCTTTCGTCAAGGGTGACCAACACGTGGCATCCACCATAACAGAACATCGTTAAGCTATCGAGTCCCGTTTTGGATCCGATAACCCGTTAACAGCCCGGACCAATGGGGATTTTACACGTGTAAAATCATCATTGGCTGGAGGAAACACGTGTCAGCTACCCGTTGGCACAGGTGTCACTCATCCTATGGCCGAGATGCGCTTATGAAATGTTGACACATGGACCAGCCCAAAACTGGCCCATAAAGTTTAAATGGGCCGACCCAACTAAAGGGCCACAAGATTTTGCGGTCCATAATGGGCCGGCCTAGCAAAAGGCCCACGAGATTTTGCGGGCCATAATGGGGCGGCCCAGCTAAAGGCCCCCAAGACTTTGTGGACCATAATGGGCCGGCCCAGCTAAAGGCCCACGAGATTCTGCCGCCCATAATGGGCCGGCCCAGCTGAAGGCCCAAAAGATTTTGATGACACTAGTAGGTCGGTCCATTAGCAGGCTGCCATGTTTTGGGCCAAATGCTGGCCCATATTTGATTCGGTCCATTAACAGCCTGCCATGTTCCGGGCCTAATAGAGGCCCATATGAGATCCGGCCCATTAAAAGCCTCCCACGTTCTGGCCCAAATTACGGCCCAGATCAGGTTCGGCCCTTTGAGAGGCTTTGGGCTAAATTATGGCCCATATCAGATTTGGTCTGTCAACTTGACGCTATGCTTTTGGGCCCACTTGATAAAGGGCCACTTAGTAATTTGGCCTGATATTAGTTTCGGCCTAGTAAAGGCCCGTTTAACATTTCGGCCCTATATATATTTCGGACTGTTAAAAGCTGTCATATAGTTGGGCCTAACTATGACCCTGTTTGCATCCGGCCTGCTCACAACCAATAATCTAATTGGGCCAAACAAGGACCGACACAATTTTGGCCTTTTATAAGCCCATGATTTGATTGGCACAATCATGGGCCGGGGTCTATTTCGACCTCATGCCGGCATGTGAGCTGTTCAGCACATTTCAGGCCCAACCTACTTTTCGGCCTCCTAAAAGCCCATTGAGTTTTCCTGGGAAAATAGGGCCGGCGGTTTACTCGGCCTATTAAAGGCCCGAATCTACTAGTGGGCTAGGCCTGTTAACAGACCAAGATGACAGGGCCCATGATGCGGATCATACATAGTGATTTGCATGATGGCCCGATTATGTACCGTAACTTTACGGTTTGGCCGGTTTACTATGAAGAAAAGATATATATATATACAGTAAAATAACTGCAGCATCGTGAATAAGAAAAAAAACCTAGACTATACAATAAAGAAATTACGGCATATTACATCCACTAGGCATCAAAGTTCACCACTATGATAATAAAGCACAAGCAAATAGCAGATTACATGCACTGGGCATCAAAGGTCGCCACCGGTGCACTTAAACACGCCAACAAAATAATATACAAAACCGATAGCACTTCAATAGAGTTCAACAAAGGTTAGCCCTGCTCGGAAGCTGCAGCGCAAGCAGCTGAGCAAGATGATGAGACTGCACTTGTTTGACACTTATATCCTCCTCACTCTGAAAGATAAACAAGCAGATAGATGACAGGTTTTGTACATATAAGTATCAGTGCTGACAATTCATCACATTTCTTACTGACGAATAAAGTGACACAGTTTAAAATAGCATTAACACAATATGGTATTGTTCAGGTCAAGACATGGCAGGAAATGACATTGTGAAGGAGTTGGCAGCTTCACGACACCACTGGATTACAGATCAAGAACTCATAAGTATCAATGGTAAGTGTGCTATCAATTTACCCATTTCAGATTGGCAAAATAAGGTCACTTGCTTTGTATAGTTTAATTTACATGGCATGAAGAAGGAACTTGGTTGTACAACTGAAAACTTAAATTGAGAAGGACAAACTTTTATTTATGAACTACATAATAAACTTTAAACATGCAATTTGATGCAAACACCAAAAATAAACAGCTGTTGCAGTCATGCCTAACCAAATATACACAACAAAGTTTGAAGGCTTGAGAAGGACAAACTTACATTATTGGTGAAGGCAGGCTCTATAAAGCCCTTGTCCATTCTGATGGGGGCGCAATTCAAGAAGTTTACCATTGAATCTTCTTCATAAGCATTGCCTTTATTCTACATTTTGTTAAGAGTAAATATAGATGTGACAATATAAGGAAAAATGGAGAATATTTAAGATAAGATGAAGAGTGATGCTACATAACCAAGTAGCTATAAATGTAAGTACAGTGATATAGGCAAAAGGTACAACCAAGAGCAATGAAGAGCTAAACTTCTTCAGTACCATCGGTGTTATCCAACCATATGGTAAGAGTAAATATAGATCTGATGTGTAGAAAATGGAGGGCAAAGGAAAATAAGCTACAGAGTGATGGTACAGGAACAACTACCTGTCAATATAAGTACACTGATAAAGGACAGCAGGTACTTACAAGAACAATGCATAGCTAAAAAAAATCATTGGCATTGGATATATTCTACACTAATGTAACCATTCATACAGATCAGATAATTTGGAGCGAACAATTGATAATCAAGCTATCATGCATACTGCTGTCACATAATGAACCAGGTATGTATGCAAGTACAGTGATACAGGACAACGGGTACTAACGAGAGCAAAGGAGCGGGCAGCATATTTGCGATATCCTGTCATTCTTTTCAAACCAGAATTCTTTTTCAAGCAGATTTCCTGCAAAAGAGATCCGTAAGGCACATGCGGAAAAGTAGAAGTTCAAATTGTCATGTGATATCATAGACAGTACGTCATCCTCGGAACGAGACCAGTGCATAAGAAGGTTTTTCCATTCAATATCTTCTAAATTTAGCATAGGAGACTTCACCGGAAATTCATTTATAGACTTGCCATCAAAGCGTGATTTCCTCAGGTAACATCGATACTGCTGCAATGCTTCCTTGAAAGCACAACCAAACTTTGCTCGTCATGACCATCCAGATTGACCCTCGCCTACTTACAACAATGCAATGTAAATCATTGATGTGTTCAATAAGCAGAAAACAGGAAAACAATCACCATGAATAATAGCACTTACACGTAAGTGGGACAGGAAGATATAAAAATGGTGTTTGTCTTCACTATAATCTTCCCATGATGGGAATATATACACGTAGTCACTAACAACATTGAAAGCATTGTCTTTTAAAATGGGAATAACTGGAATGGGGTTCCAATCTACAGGCATTAGACATCTCTGCAGTTGGGATAGGTCTTCGGCCGGTGGACTTGCTTTACTTTTTGTTGTAGTGGTATTTTTCTGTGGTACGGCTGGTGCTATGGCAACTAAAACTGGCATACCTTTTGCTGGAGTGCAGGTCCTGTGTGGTGAGGCTAGTGGTGTGGCCAGTGAAGTATGGGTACAGTCTGCTGGAGTCGGTCCTACGTTTTGTGTCACTGGTTGCACAACCAATATAAGTGGGGTGCGGTCGGATTTCTCCGGCACAACCACGTTTTTCAAGGACTTTGCTAGTGCTCCTTCAGGTTCGGCAATCACCCTCTTCCTTTTTGATGTCTGATGCACAAGAACAACATTTGAGTGGAAAAACATGGTATGATGACAGATGGAATATGTATTGATAATGGATGGGCATGGCATCTCGACATATATGATGAGTAAACTAAGCAGATGGCGGTGCAACAAAGTAGAAGAAATGCAAGAAAACATATGCAAGATACACACAATCAATAAAACCTTGCCAAATTATAACAAGCACCTTGATGGGTGAATATGACAGGCCATCTTCCTTTGACTCCTCGAGGTTAGAATAGTCATTAGGATCATATTCTGAACAAGAATCTACAGGTGGGGAGCGTATGAGTTTCATTGCATCCAGAATGGCACTCAATGCCTTGGTGCCAATTTTGTGAGTCATTGCAGTATTCCACAATATTCTTCTGATGTGCGGATTTTGATATTCACTGTAATTACGTATAATATCTGAGAACCATGAAAACATAAATAGTTGTGAGATTATCTTTGTAATGCAGATGATATTCTAATATAGGGGCGCCCCTGTAAACACTTATGTGCTATCACTGGATTCTGATGAGAGAGCTCATGTGTGCTGTAATATGGTGCGTGCATTTATATAATCTGGCACAAGTACACAAAAAAATAGGCTCCAGAAGTAAGGATAGTTGGCAGGTGATAGGTTCATAATATACTGTATAGATAGTTTATTTCCAAACCATGGTAACAAGAGCACACAACAACTAGGCAGATCATAGTGTACATAACAGGGGTACACCATAACCACGATATATAAATTGGGAAAGTGGAACTGGCTTGAAAATACAGTGTTGTATTGCCGCTAGTAATTGAAAGCCTATCGATCATGTAAGGACAGCTCTATCACTTGTTGACTGCAGATGTCCCTGCGCCCCTTCCCGACAAGGAACATACTGTACGTACTAAATACATAATATACAAAGAGGAACATGTTAAAGAATAGAAGAGGAAGCATATTCTTGAGGTTCCGCTTCATTCCATACAATGTTGGTTGACCACTCATGATGAATCACAGCGCCCAAAGGAATGCAATTCCATGTTGTCTCTCTATATGTGGCAATTTTGAACAAGAGTCATTAGGATCATATTCTGAACAAGAGTCAACAGGTGGGGAGCGTATGAGTTTCATTGCATCCAGAATGGCACTCAATGCCTTGGTGCCAATTTTGTAAGTCATTGCAGTGTTTAGCTTCAAGAGTGGACTGCTGCTAGTGCGACACAGAGCAGCTACACAGATCATAGTGTAGATATAATGGGAAAACCTTAAGCATCAGAGTAAAATCAGCAAATTGGAACTTGCTAGAATATATGTGCTAGTATTGCTGGTACAACTAGAAAGGCTTCGGATACCAGCTCTCTTCAAGTGAAGGTGTGGTACTGTTAATATCAGTGTAACTCTCAAAGGCGACACAGCTCCCTGTATTTCCTTGTTATTCTTATAGGATTCAAGTGGGCAGGCCACTACAAATCCTATTCCTATGTTTACAAAATCCTACGAATGAAAGAGGCTCAAAGTGTCCATCACAACCGACCATATAGACCTCTACACTGCAAATGTCCCTGCTCATCTTCAGTAGAAGGAACATACTGTACTACTATCATACTCCCTCTGTTCCAAAATATAAGTCTTGGTAGAGATTTCCACTATGGATCACATACAGATGTATCCAGATACATTTTAGAGTGTGGATTCACTCATTTTGCTCCATATGTAGTCCATGGTGGAATCTATACAAATACATGTATTTAGGAATGGAGAGAGTACATATTAAAGAAGAGCAGAAGAGGAACATGGTAAAGAAGAGCAAGCAGATTTTGGATAATAAAATGTTGGTTGCGCCAGAGCGCATTAAGAATGCAACTCCCAGTTGTCTCTCGACCATTTCAGGCGGTTGGATGAAGATCCTATGTCTCCTAACCCTTCTTCTTCCTCGTCTCTGATTCATCCCATACAGAATACCGCACGGGCCGCCGGCCGGACCACCGGCCCCCACCGCATATGTTCCTCCGCCACCCCCACCCCCACCCCCTCCCCCACCCGCGTCGAGTTTTCTTTGTTCGGAGAGGCCCCACAACCACCCGAGCCACTTTGTTCACACCGGCGAACAGTGGCGAGCTCTGAAAAATCGAGTGGTCCAATTTTGAAATTTAGTCTACTATGATTTAACTAGTGTGGAATATAAAAGGGGAAAACCATAAGCATTGGGAGTATAGTGTTGAGCATGCCATGGCGGATTTGACGCTGCAAACCGGACAAAGGCAACTTCCCAACCAACACAAGAAGTCAGAGTAAAGCAGTGGCGATCTATTTTCTTGCTGCAATAAATAGGTTGAGCATATACGAAAGAGTACCGCCTCTGGTGCGGCGCTGTGTATGCATCTGCTCAAAATTTGACGGTGCTGCGGTAGCGATGGCTGCCGCCAGCGTGGAAGCAGATCTAGGAGGGTAGACGGTGGCGGCAGGGCACGGCGGACGAGACGGTTGTAGGAGCGGTTGAGGGAGTCCTAGATTAGGGGGTATCCGGACAACCGGACTATATACTTCGTCCGGACTATTGGAGCATGAAGATACAAGACTCAAGACTCCGTCTCGTGTCCGGATGGGACTCTCCTTTGTGTGGAAGACAAGCTTGGCAATCCGGATAGTATATTTCCTTCCTTGTAACCAACTCCGTGTAAACCCTAGCCCTCTCCAGTGTCTATATAAACCGGAGAGGTTGGTCCTTAGAGGGACGAACACAATCATAATCATCATAGGCTAGCTTATAGGGTTTAGCCTCTAGGATCTCGTGGTAGATCTACTCTTGTACTACTCATATCATCAATATCAATCAAGCGGGAAGTAGGGTTTTACCTCCATCGAGAGGGCCTGAACCTGGGTAAACATTGTGTCCCTTGTCTCCTATTACCATCAGCCTAAGACGCACAGATCGGGACCCCCTACCCGAGATCCGCCGGTTTTGACACCGACATTGGTGCTTTCATTGAGAGTTCCTCTGTGTCGTCGCTGCAAGGCTTGATGGCCCCTTCAATCGTCAACAACACGGTCCAGGGTGAGACTTTTCTCCCCGGACAGATCTTCGTGTTTTGCGGCTTCACACTGCGGGCTAATTCGCTTGGCCAACTGGAGCAGATCAACAGCTACACCCCTGGCCACCAGGTCAGGTTCGGAAACCTGAACTACATGGCAGATATCCACGGAGACTTGATCTTCAACGGATTCGGGCCTGTGCCGGGAGCACCGAGCAGTCACGATGAGCACGGCCTAGACCTGCTGTCGGACAATGCTCGGGACAACACCCCTGCAGCGGCCCCAGACCTAAATCCGGAGCAGACTGCGTTGCCCAAGGACGGGTGGATGGACCCCGCCCGCAGGCCGCACACTCATCGGCGGTAGAGCCGAACACAGGCCTCACCCATAAAGAAGCTTGTGACGCCGGACCACCGGACTCGTATTCGGCTGTAGGTTCTGGTCCACGCGCTCTCGAGCCTACCGAGACTGGTTGGGCTCCGGTGATGGAGTTCACCACTGCGGATATCTTCCAGCACTCGCCCCTTGGCGACGTGCTGAACTCGTTAAAATCTCTCTCTTTGTCAGGAGACTCATGGCCGAACTATGTCTGTCTTAAGTGGGCAGCAGGCGACGAAGGAATTCGTTGCCCACCAACCACCCACTTCATAGCCACTGACGACGACGTATCAGACATGCTCGACTTCGACTCTGATGATACCGACGGTATGGACGACGGCGCAGGAGACGATTCAGAATCACTGGGGCGATGGACTGCCACCTCGTCATACGATATATACATGGTGGATACGCCTAAGGACGACGACGACAATCCGGAAGATAAAACCCTAGGGCAAAAGCCAAAACGACGGTGCAGACGCCGCTCCAAGTCCTGCAACAGTAAAAATAGCGACAAGAGCGCCAGAAAAATCGACACCCCAGTCAACTCCGAAGGCAACAACGACCACATGGACCCAGCAATGGAGCAGGATGAGCCAGGTCACGCCGAATACAGCTCGAAGCAGACACCCGATCACAATGATCCCGCGGGATGAATTCATCAAACCGCCCTGGGACAAGAACACAGTCTGGACGACGATGCATTCATCATCCCGAAAACATGCTTGGAACGAGAGAACCTCCACAGAAGGCTTATGGACACTGCGAGAAGTCTAAAGAAGCAGAAGCAACGGCTATAGGCCACACAGGAAACGCTCCATCGCAGATGGAATAAAGTATTAGACACTAAAGAAAAGTACGGCGATGATCGCCATACAAAGAGCTATCCAAAACGCAAGCTGCTGCCAGAATTCGACGACGAGGCCGTTCCACAAAATAACAACACGGCCAGGAGGCCGGACAAACCACTTCATAACTGCAACAGAGCAGCTACCGACGCCGCACACGATTTACGCGAGCTCCTGGATAAGAAAGCCGGCGTGGCTAGGTGCATCTATGGATCTAAAGGACACACCCCGGTGCAGGACTATGGTCACCAAAACAATCATACCGATTGGATACCAGTTCAGAATCAACACCGGACACAACAACAACCGATGGCATGCCATAGCACGTCCAGACACAGAGGGGCTGCTCACCCCCTGTGCTTCACCGAAGAAGTTCTGGACCATGAATTTCCACAGCGTTTTAAACCTATGAACATAGAGGCATACAACAGAACGACAGACCCAGGGGTCTCGATCGAGGATTTTATCCTGCATATACACATGGCTCGCGGGGACGACCTCCACGCCATCAAATACCTCCCCCTCAAGTTGAAGGGGCCAGCTCGACACTGGTTGAAAGCCTCCCCGAAAATTCAATAGGAAGTTGGGAGGAACTCGAGGACGCTTTCAGGGCCAATTTTCAAGGGACCTATGTCCGGCCTCCAGATGAGGACGATTTAAGTCACATAATCCAACACTCCGGAGAGTCCGCCCGCAAGCTTTGGAACAGATTCCTCACTAAGAAGAATAAAACTGTTGACTATCCGGATGCCGAAGCCTCAGTGGCCTTCAAACACAGCATCCGCGACGAGTGGCTTGCCAGACACCTCGGCCAAGAAAAGCCAAGGACAATGGCAGCCTTAACAGGCCTTATGACCCGCTTTTGCGCAGGTGAAGATAGCTGGTTGATCCGTAAAGGCACCAGCAACCCAAGCACATCAGAAATAAGGGATGGCAATGGGAAACCACGGCACAATAAAAACAAATGTCAAAACAAGGAAGAGAGCCCGCACAACACAACGGTCAATGCCGGATTCAGGGGCTCTCGACCCAGTCAGCAAAAGAAGCCATTTAAAGGCAGCAAAGAGGTATCGTCCGGTCTGAACAGAGTCCTGGACAAGCTGTGCCAAATTCATGGCACCCCTGACAAACCTGCGAACCACACTCACAAAGAATGCTGGGTCTTCAAGCAGGCCGGCAAATTAAACGCCGAACACAAGGGAAGGGAAACACCAAGTGAATACGAGGATGAGCCTCGCCAGCTGAACACTGGGGGACAGAAGAAATTCCCACCAGAAGTAAAAACAGTAAACATGATCCACGCAA
The DNA here is from genome assembly GCF_018294505.1 of Triticum aestivum. Taxonomy (NCBI): domain Eukaryota; kingdom Viridiplantae; phylum Streptophyta; class Magnoliopsida; order Poales; family Poaceae; genus Triticum; species Triticum aestivum. Next base: position 200,561,099 of record NC_057795.1, read on the forward strand.
CTCACACATCCACGAGAAGGCACAAATACACGCTCAGAGACCCATACGCTATAGAGCCCGTCGTACCCACACCTAACCACTGGTCGGCTTGTCCGATCACCTTTGATCACACGGACTACCTGACTAGTATTCGGCACGGAGGATCAGATGCCTTGGTGCTCGACCCAATAATCGATGGATACCATCTTACTCGCGTCCTCATGGACGGCGGCAGTAGCCTCAATTTAATATACCAGGACACTGTCCGCAGGATGAGGATAGACTCATCCAGAGGCAACCAAAGCAACACCACCTTTGAAGGGGTGATACCAGGCGTTGAAGCCTACGGCAGGGGCTCCGTCGTACTAGAGGTAACATTCGGCTCCCCAGGCAACTCCAGAAGCGAAGAACTACTCTTCACCATCGCACCCTTCCAGAGCGGCTATCATGCATTGCTTGGGAGGACGGCCTTTGCCCGCTTCAACGCAGTACCGCATTACGCCTACCTCACACTCAAGATGCCCGGTCCACGAGGCGTCATCACCGTTAATAGAAACACAGAGCGCTCTTCACGCGCGGAGGAATACGCGACGGCTCCATCGGCCGGATTCTAAGCGGCCTCCAATACCAGAAAGCATGACTGGTCGTTAAGACCACGGACATAGTTAGACGAGTCTGGCAGCCCGGATAAAACTGGTCCAGAGCGCCATGTACGTAATCCCATAGAGGACACCAGGGGCTTTAGATATTTAATACAGCCCCACTCTTGGCTTGACCTTATTAGCAGGCCAATGTCTTACACTTTTACTATCCACCGCACGCTTACGTTATACTCTTCTACACGAGTTTTTCTTTTTTACAAACACAATTCGTGCAATACCCTTCCAGGAAATGGCACAACGGAGACAAAGGCGCAGACGTGCAGCAGGGCCCCGTTCACAGGTTTGTCTTTAGATTAAGCCCCTGTGTAAACCTTTTTATTGTCTCTTGTTGTTTTCACCTCCCACGGGTACTATAACCACAGAGGTTACTGCCGTTATTGGCATTTTTCCACGACAGATTAATGCACGTACCTAGAACTACAGGGTTCATAAAGAAAGGGCACTCTTTAGCCCATTTTATGTTGCAAAGTCCGAATACCTTCGGGAGTGTTCGGTGTCACGAGTTTGGCCTTATATGCATTAGCTCCGAATCATGTCTTTGGTCAAATGTTGGGTTTCCCCGGCTCCTGGGTTTGCCACCTTACGTTCCGTTCTTATCGGCTAAGGCGGCCAAAGGAGAACTACTGCGATTGTGCCCTGGTTATTCCGGATGAGCACCTCAGTAGAGAAAGCCGAAAACTGACTATCATGATACAACGAGAGACTGTTCAACCACTTGAAGACTTAGCAGAATCTTTAGGATTCCTCCGCATTAATGATGGACCGTTTCCCGGTCATGTACACACGCGCCCGTATTCGGATGCACGCGAAGGTACCAGGGGCTACATAGTAGCCCCACCGTTAAACTCCCATGGCTAAGCGAAAGTGTTACAGATGTATAGTCCGGTTGCCTAGTTCAACGTGCGATCACCCCCTTAACGGAACAAGATGTTGGATCAAGTGTGATTACGCATATTTTTCGCAAACACCATTGTATGCGTGGGGGCTGAAGCCAATGACTGCTAACTTTCAGATTGCACATATACATAAAAACGGCCGCACAGGAGACACAATAATACTTTCAGGCAAAAAGTATAAATATAGCCTTGTAATCAAAATAACATTGTTTCTACAATGACACGATTTGTCACTCGAACAAGACATTCTTCGAGCACTGCGCCTCTATTAAGCAAGCACCTTCTGTTACCTGCTCCATGTAGTGCTCAGCCGGATCCTGGCCTCCCGCCGCATTCTGGGTCGCAATGATGGTGGCATCCATATCCGTCCAATATGCTTTAACACGGGCAAGTGCCATACGTGCACCCTCTATACGCACCGACCTCCTCATAGCATCGATATGAGATACAGCACCGAGGAATTGTTGCACCAAACCAAAGTAATTGTCCGTCTTAGGCCCCTTCGGCCAAAGATGGTCTATTACAGACCGCACTTGAAGCCCGGACAACCTATGAAGCTCCGCCACAGCACCCATCTTCTCACTCAATGGCAACGGGCGCGCGGGAGCATTGAATTGCGACCAGAACAGGTTCTCCACTTCTTTATCACCTTGATCCTAGAAAAACTTAGCAGCATCAGCCGTACTCTTCGCCAAGTCCGCATACGCGTCTGCACGACTCCAGCGTCGATCCAGGGGAGCATACTTCGGATCCAAAAACTTCATCCACAATAGGTAGGGGTTTCCAGCCCCTATTTTTCTGGCTTGTCGAAGCTCCTCCCGCACATCCCTGATTTCAGTCCGCATCTCCTTGGCCGTGTTAAGTGCCTTGTTTAGGTCAGCCAAATTAACCTGATTCTCCTTTTCCAGTAGCTCATACCGGTCGACAACATTTTTCAGCTCCACAGCCATTTCGGCTATCTTGTCTTCGCTTCGGCGATGAGCAGCCTGTTCGGCTCTCAAATCTTCGTCCGTCTTTAGGGCAGCTGCATTGCTAGCCCGAGCCTGTTCCTTGGCCTGGGCAAGTTCCGCCCTCAGGGCTTCCACGGCAGCAGCACCGTCTGCAGTCCACGAATATCGCATTAATATTATGCTCCTCTCAATTTTTTCCTACACAACATAATAAGGAAAGCAGAGCACATGCCTTGTGACTCGCTTAGCTGCTCGTTCACCAGCGTGATATCGGCATCAATAGCTCAAATCTGCCTCCTTAGTTCGGCAACTTCAACGGACTGGTCGGCTTTCGGATCCTTACACACCTACGCATATATACAGCGCAACCATTACTTACAAAATATGATCCTCCGTTTGCCGCCTAGGGCGGGTAACCAGAGTTTCAGGGGCTACTATCCATATGGAGCACACCTAGTGCGTGCCTCACGACCAAAAAATTATGTATTTTTTATTACATACCTCAAAGCCTCTTAGCAGGCTCGTAAATGCTTCATTCAAACCGCTTGTGGCGGATGAAATCTTCTTGAGCACCGTGCTCATTAATGAGTGGTGCTCCTCCGAGAGTGCGGCTCGTTCCAGAAGGCCCGTCAGTATGTCCGGCCGGACACCAAACTGTGCCGGACCCTTCTCACCGCCCCCCGTGGGAGCCGAATGCTCCTGGCTCAGGGCGGCTGAAGGATTAGCTTCTGGCTTCGGCAGATCCGGACTCCTCCATGATGACACCTCGGGGTCGCCTGCCTCATGAGGCGGAGAGGTTGGTGGGGTCTCACTCTCCATCATCTACGGAGGGAGATCCCCTGAAGACAAACTCTGTCGAGAAGAGCTGCTAGCCTGACTGTAAAAAATGGATCCTGGTTATTGTTCTCGGAGAAATGCAGTACCTTTTAATTTACGATTAATTCACGGCTCGGTTGAGGGCTGGCCCGTTGGCGGGCCTGACGCGATGAGGACGCCCTTCGAGGCAGGGTCCCCGGGTGATGGTTTCTTCCCCTGCTTGGGCACCTCCGTCTCCAAGTCTTCGGAGGCGGCCCTCTTCTTCCTGCGCGGGGAGGAGGCTTTAGACTCCCCTCCCCAGCTATCCTCCTCTAGGCAGGTAGCAATTCCCCCGGTTTTGGATGCGCAATGTGTGAAGTTCGGCTTCTCTGTTCTTCCCTTCATCTTTCCCTGAGGGCATTTTGCTAAGCACCCGGCCAAGCATCTTGGCTATGGTAGGACTAGGCGAGCCTTTGGGAAGTGGCGTCGAACACCTGATTCTCTCCACCTTGCTGAGCCACTCCTAGCCATGGAGGATTTTCAGAATAATGATTATGACAAATATAAACAAAGTGTTCGGTTTCGGGGTTACTTACTTGGGTATCTAGGTGATTGCAGCTTAGGCCCGCATCCTCGGTGATGTCCGAACACTTTACTTGTGGTCCGAAGAATAATTTACCAATCCCTTCAAGCGTCAGGCCGAAGAAGTGCAGAATAGTCCGTGAACCCTCTGGATTGAACTCCCACATCCGGAGAGGCTGGTGTTTGCACGGCAACATCCGTCGGATTAGCATTACCTGAATTATGCTGACAAGGTTAATGTCCCTCTCAAGAAGCTCCCGGATGCGGCTCTGCAGTGTTGGTACATCACTAGCAGACCCCCAATCCCGTCCTACATTGGTCCATGACGCCAGTTGCGACGGAGGGCCCGAGCGGAAGTCAAGGGCAGCCACCCACTTTGTGCCTCTGGGAGCCGTGACGTAAAACCACCTCCGCTGCCATGAATCGGATACCTCTGGGAAAGAACCCTCTGGCCACGGGGCATCAGCGTTGCTGCTTATTATGGCACCTCCGCACTCCACATGTCGCCCCTCGATCATCTTCGGCTTCACATTGAAGGTCTTGATCCATAAGCCAAAGTGTGGAGTGACGTGGAGAAAAGCCTCGCACACAATGATGAACGGCGAGATATGGAGGATAGTATCCGGAGCTAGATCGTGAAAATCTAACCCGTAATAGAACATGAGCCCCCTCACAAAGCGATCAAGGGTGAGGCCCAAGCCGTGGAGGAAGTGGGGAACAAATACGACGCTCTCATTAGGCTCGGGAGTTGGGCTGACCTGCCCTAGAGCAGGAAGCCTGTCCTGGATGTCGGCAGTCAGATACCCGACCTCCCTAAGCCTCGCAATATCCTCCTCTTCGACCGAGGAGGCCATCCACCGGCCTTGAAGGTTGGATCTGGACATATTGGAGGATCTGGGGTGTTTGAGTTTGGGTCTCAGGTTTTAGAACTCGAGATACGAAAGGGCGCAAGGGTGGTGGAAAAGAGGTATAGGCCTCGACCGTTTATAAAGGGGGTGAATATCAAGAGTCCTCAGCGTGACCGCTTGAGACTTATCTAAAAACACGGAGTCATACCAACAGTCGTTGTGGGGTTGTGCATACCTGTATTGATGGAAGATCCCGCAATAAGGGGAACACAATCTCTGCTTTGGCAGGGCGTGCCAATGAAACCGCCTTGCAACGCGTGTCAAAGTGGGCTAAGAAAAACCGGTTCATGTTGGGCCGGGCCACGATGCAGGAGCACGACGAAACAAAAATTGCCAGCAGAGCAAATTTATGCTATGCTCTCTACGGCGTTATGTGAGGATCATCTTGCTGATCCGGACACGGTTCAGGTGTTCGATGATTACTATTCGGAGATGGAACCTGCCTTGCAATGCCGAAGACAAAATTGTGTGCCGGACTCATCGTCATTGAAGCCTAGTTTAGGGGCGACTGAGGGAGTCCTGGATTAGGGGGTGTCCGGACAACCGGGCTATATATTTCGTTCAGACTGTTGGAGCGTGAAGATACAAGACTCAAGACTCCGTCCCGTGTCCGGATGGTACTCTCCTTTGCGTGGAAGACAAGCTTGGCGATCCGGATAGTATATCTCCTTCCTTGTAACCGACTCCGTGTAAACTCTAGCCCTCTCCGGTGTCTATATAAATCGGAGAGGTTGGTCCTTAGAGGGACGAACACAATCGTAATCATCATAAGCTAGCTTCTAGGGTTTAGCCTCTATGATCTCGTGGTAGATCTACTCTTATACTACTCATATCATCAATATCAATCAAGAAGGAAGTAGGGTTTTACCTCCATCGAGAGGGCCCAAACCTGGGTAAACATTGTGTCCCTTGTCTCCTGTTACCATCATCCTAGGACGCACAGATCGGGACCCCCTACCCGAGATCCGCCGGTTTTGACACGGACAGCGGCGTCGGCAAGGTGGACGACGGCGGGGATGAAGCAAGAGGACGTGACGCAAGGATCCCGGTCCGAAGCCGTGGATGAGAGAGGTCGATCTCTTGTAATGGAAGACGACGTCGGGGTATCAGCTCCGGCATGGTGGAGGAGGACGGTGGTGGATGGGGTGGCGGATGGCGGCGGACGGAGGAGGCTGGGGTGGAGAGGGTGTTTTGGCGCCCACGGAGTACGAATGGGGAAAGGGAGGCAGAGAGGAAGGGTGAACCATGTATTCAGGGCGCGCTTGTCTCAAATGCAAGGAAATTTACAAACTTAGCCCCCGTTTCATATTTCCTACATCACAGTAACATTAGTCGGTTGGGGATAGGACGGTAATCTCGCATACACCGAATATTTGCCGACGAGAGTTTGTTTTTGGCGCCCACCGTGTATGAATATGAATCGGGGAGGGAGTCGATTTCGGCCGAGGACACACTGTGTTCTGGCGCCCATCGTGTATGAATCAGGGTGAGAGGCGGTTAGGTCACATTTGGGTGAAATTACAAACCTACCCCTATCGAAACCTATAGAAATCCAGTAGATAGGCTTTGTGTGGCAGGGACAGGCAGTAGTAATTTCCATCTCGCAGATTTTGGTTTCGGGCGGTTACTGCGACTTTCCCCGCTTCGTTCAAATTTTGCAGAGTGCATGTTTACCGTGCCAACTCAATTCGAATCCTATTTGTATTCTATTTTTTTGGGCGGGATCCATTTTCGATTGGAATTAAATTCTATATACATCATTTTTTTATATATACTTTCAAAAGCACAACACCATTTATACATAAATATGGTTTACAAATGGCATGATCTTAGATTCATAAGGTTGTATCCATCAATTTGGATTTTCAAATATTTGAAACCACTTTATGTTGAAATCCAATGTATGCATTCCTCGCTAACTGTCTCCAATTAATGTGGTTTTCATGCAGTTTTTTTTACTTCCCAAACATGTATAATGTGTTTCACACACGCAACATATAGTATAATCTCGTTTAGACATTAATTGCATATAAACCATGCATTGTTTGTAATTAAAGAATCTATGGATCACCAATATTGATAAACTATATAACATTACATGTGTGCCCAAATTCAAATGAATATGCATATTTGATACACCAATTTGCGTTATGATATTATTGATGTCGTGATCTCCAGTTTAAATATTTGAATCCCCTTTAATCCAGATATTCATCTCATATAGCTATCACTCATGCTTATATAGGACTATCTCTCTAGATCTATACGCGTTCATCGTCTCTCAGGTATCACTCGTGCTACCTGTATGTCGACAATGATCTTTTATATTTGTAACACACTGACGGTACTCTCTCCCTCGACCTTCATCACTCTATATCTCTCTAAGTATATCTCGCTCCCTGCTATGTGTCCCTAACTATGATTCTCCATGTGGAATCTCTTTCTCTCACACAAACACAAAACTTTGTCTCCCGGGGTCTCATTTCTTTCTACTATTCCTATGTGTGCCACTCGCACACCCCTCATACAGAGATGTCTTTCGCTCCTTAGACATGAGAACCTACGACTCTTCCTCCTAAATATCTCTTTATCACACACAAACACAAACTCTGTCTCCCAGGGTCTCATATTTCTCCATTGTTCTCTTGTATGTCGCTCACACACACTCTTTCTCCCTAGAGATATCTTGCGTTCCCTCATATGTCTCTCTAGCTATCACTCTCGTTGTGAAATATCTTTCTCTCTCGCAGACACAAAACTCCGTCTCTCGGGAACTCATTTCTCTCTGATATCTATTTGTATGTGACTCACATGCACCCTATCTATATCTCTCTCACACCCACACACATAACTCAGCCTTCTGATCCACTCGACTCCTATCTCTAATGCACACTAGCTAGCATCTTTATCTTTCTATTTATCTGTTTCTCCATCAACCTTCTTTCTCGCCCTCACTCTTGCTTCCTATCATGCACACTACATATGTTTCTCTCTACATGCAGTCAAGTGCCCTCTTTTGATCTTTCTCTCACACACACATATATAACTTCACCCTCTGAACCACCCGACGGTCATCTCCAACACTCAAACTAGCATATGTCCCTCTATCTAGCATCTCCATCTCTGTATCTATCTATAGTTTCTCCGTCAACATCTCTTTCTCGCACGGAGTCCTTCTTCCTATCACCCACACTATATATGTCTCTCCAAACATATGCATTTATAGGTTGATCTCTTTTGCACAATCGTTGTGCCTCACTCCCTTTGCTCGCCATAGATGCATGCTCCGGCCCACGCCACTATCTCTTAAAGACAAAAACACATGCTCAATTGTCGGGCTTTCTTCCCTGCATTCTCACATGCATGCATATTGTCATACCGATCTGTCTCTCCCATGTCGTTGATCTTATGACATATGTCTTCTTTCTTTTATCTCGATCATGTGCGTGGGCACACACACACATCCCACATATACATGTATACCTCTCAAACATGCATGTTCAAGTTCTCTATGTCTACATACGTAGTTAATTACCCTCAACCCTGACGCCACATCGAATCGTTCTCCTCTTGTCTGTACATAACTTCCGCCTGGATGGGTAAAACACACACTCACACTTAACAATCTCCTTCTAGCTACCCCCTCTCACTCTTCCCCTATATCCCCGAAACCAATAAGACCATCCCTTTGTTTAATTCCCGCCTACATGCACCATCGATATATAGTAGTCTTCCTCGGTGTCTCTAGAACAAACACGTTCTCTCGATGTTGACTCCTCCCACGTGCACACACCTTCTCTTCCCTCTCTACGGGCATTTTCTCTCTCGCACCCCATCATTGGTGGCCTCTGCCATACACATCACCTCTCTATGATGAAGCCATGCACACTTAAATTACATCCGCCACCGAGGACCACGCGACACACACACACACACACACGCGAGCGCGCGCACACCCACACACACACAGACACTAAGACTCCATCTCTCTCTCTCTCTCACACACACACAAACACACACACACACACGCACGCATGCACACCCACCCACCCGCACACACACACAAACACACACACACACACACACACACTAAGACTCCATGTCTCTCTCACACACAGAAATACACACTAAGACTCCATCTCTCTCTCTCACACACACACACAAACACAAAACTTTGTCTCTCAGGGTCTCATTTCTCTCTACTATTCCTATGTGTGCCACTCGCACACCCCTCATATAGAGATGTCTTTCGCTCCTTAGATATGAGAACCTACGAGTCTTCCTCTTAAATATCTCTTTCTCACACACAAACACAAACTCTGTCTCCCAGGGTCTCATATTTCTCCACTGTTCTCTTGTATGTCGCTCACACACACTCTTTCTCCCTAGAGATATCTTGTGTTCCCTCATATGTCTCTCTAGCTATCACTCTCGTTGTGAAATATCTTTCTCTCTCCCAGACACAAAACTCCGTCTCTCGGGAACTCATTTCTCTCTGATATCTGTTTGTATGTGACTCACATGCACCCTCTCTCTATCTCTCTCACACCCACACACATAACTCAGCCTTCTGATCCACTCGACTCCTATCTCTAACGCACACTAGCTAGCATCTTTATCTTTCTATTTATCCGTTTCTCCATCAACCTTCTTTCTCGCCCTCACTCTTGCTTCCTATCACGCACACTACATATGTTTCTCTCTACATGCAGTCAAGTGCCCTCTTTTTATCTTTCTCTCTCACACACATATATAACTTCACCCTCTAAACCACCCGACGGTCATCTCCAACACTCAAACTAGCACATGTCCCTCTAGCTAGCATCTCCATCTCTGTATCTATCTGTAGTTTCTCCGTCAATATTTCTTTCTCGCACGGAGTCCTTCTTCCTATCACCCACACTATATATGTCTCTCCATACATATGCATTTATAGGTTGATCTCTTTTGCACAATCGTTGTGCCTCACTCCCTCTGCTCGCCATAGATGCATGCTCCGTTCCACGCCACTATCTCTTAAAGACAAAAACACATGCTCAATTGTCGGGCCTTCTTCCCTGCATTCTCACATGCATGCATATTGTCATACCAATCTGACTCTCCCATGTCATTGATCTTATGACTTATGTCTTCTTTCTTTTATCTCGATCATGCGCGTGCGCACACACACACATCCCACGTATACATGTATACCTCTCAAACATGCATGTTCAAGGTCTCTATGTCTACATACGTAGTTAAATACCCTCAACCCTAACGCCACATCGAATCATTCTCCTCTTGTGTGTACATAACTTCCGCCTGGATGGGTAAAACACACACTCACACTTAACAATCTCCTTCTAGCTACCCCCTCTCACTCTTCCCCTATATCCCCGAAACCAATAAGACCATCCCTTTGTTTAATTCCTGCCTACATGCACCATCAATATATAGTAGTCTTCCTCGGTGTCTCTCGAACAAACACGTTCTCTCGATGTTGAATCCTCTCACGCGCACACACCTTCTCTTCCCTCTCTACGGGCATTTTCTCTCTCGCACCCCATCGTTGGTGGCCTCTGCCATACACATCACCTCTCTATGATGACGCCATGCACACTTAAATTACATCCGCCACCGAGGACCCCGCGACACACACACACACACATAAACACACACACACACACGCGCGCGCGCGCACGCACACCCACCCACACACAAACACTAAGACTCCATCTCTCTCTCTCTCTCTCTCTCACACACACACACACAAACACACACACACGCACGCACGCACACCCACCCACCCACACACACACAAACACACACACACACTAAGACTCCATCTCTCTCTCACACACACACACACTAAGACTCCATCTCTCTCTCTCTCTCTCTCTCACACACACACACCCCACGCACACACTAAGACTCCATCTCACACACACATGCTCTAGGCGGAGCATTTGTTCCTACCACCCTTCATCCAACCTTACCCGTATGATAAACAATCACCTTAATTTACTTGTATAACATGGACAAATTCCACTTTACTTTAGTAGTCAGCAAACTTATCATCTGTACCCTTATAAAAAATGAGTTGGCGATGATGGTGTGGCTGCCATCTTGTAATATAGACCGTCTGATCTATATCTGACGGATAGAAAGCAAACTATGACAATTTTACAAAAGATACCCGCACCTCTCTCCACATCCTTATCTCCCACAACCTCATTGTTCAGCAATTAAAAAAGGAAGTCTCTGGAACAATCTAGCATGGTCGCCGCTGCCGCCTGCCGGCGCCGTCCATCCCCATGCCTTCGCCCATCCCGACCACCAGTCACCACCACGCTCCACTCCTCCTCACCTTATCTCTCATCTTTCATTTTTTCGATGACATTCTCGAGATACCAGTTTTCCGATAAAATTCTCGAGATATCATTAGTTTTTACACATGGGATTACTCCTGCATGGGTCAATCACAACAGGTGTTTTGTAAAAAAATGCATATTGATATTACGTGCAATGCACGAGCATATTGCTTGTAATTATATAACGCAAATCAAGAGCAGGAAGTGACATTTTTTTACACAACCACGTTAACATGGCCACGTAAATCACTAGCTAAAGTAAATACCATTATACTTATATCCCGATGCAAAAGGTTGAGTACATGTCCGAAGAGTAGAGTCAGACACACGCACTCTGTCTCTCAGAATCTCTCTCTCACACACACACCAGTTACGTGACGCCCACTTAAGCAGGCACATATGTTACAATTTGTGCACCTGCGAGTACACGTGATGCTGTGCATTTATTTAAGCCGGACGGTGAACCCAAATAGTAGCTGCATTCATTCCCCTCCCGCCGCCTCTTCTCTAGTCGGCGTCGCCCGGTATCCATGGCCCGGCCGAAGGTAACAACATAAGCCATACTCCCGCCGGAGCGGCGCTTTAATATGGAAATTTTAGTGGTCATGCATGCATCTTTTTGTGCTAGCACTCCTATATAAGGGTTGAGCGGTCGCTTCCCACGGACGTGCGTGGGCGGTGGAAGAGGAAGGACAAGGGAAGCAGGCTGTGGAGTAACATTTTTTACCACAATTTCTTAGGAAACTGAGTACAATAATTGAGTAATTTTGCAAACTACCAGTACTACACCTGAAATGGTTCAAAACCTATACTCCCTTGCCAGCGTGCACTTCCCGTGTGAAACGGTCAGCGTCGCCCTGGAGCGTCAATGCCGTATTAATGCCCGGCCAGAGCGGAGGCGACCTCTCACTGGTGCCAGCTTTGAAGTTGCGCGACGGCCGAGAGAGCGTCGCTTCCCGGTGCACGCGACTGCTCCGCGTTGAGACTATCCATAGGCCCTGTTTGGATCCATGGGTTAGAGTTAGTTTGAGCTAGTTGGGGCTCAAATAGCTCTAAAGTATCCAAGCATGATGGTTTAAATTGGAGCAAGTTGCACCGAACCCACCAAAAAAAACTATCACACCCAAGAGGTGCTAACAGGAGATAATTCTCATTGGGACCACTGAAAAATCACTTTTCTCTCTCCATCAAGTGCATTTATTGTCAATCTAACCCTGTCACCCAAACACCTCTTTGGCTACAGTTAGTTCAGGGTTAGTCATGAGTTAGTCTAACCTCTAGCTAAGTTAGAGTATTAAACAGGAGCAGTATAGGACATGCAAGTTGCTCAAAGCATACAGTCAAATTCATACGTGAAAGGATTTTTTTCTTTTTAAAAATGGAATGTGAAAGGATTTTTTTTATAGAATGCTCTTGGCATGTCGCTAACATGTGATGAGTTAACCGACCTCAATAGACGGCAAAAACGCCAGCCCACCGTACTTTGAGAGAGACGAGGAGGGAGAAGCGATACAGGCTGCTGGATTACTAGAGATAGGTGTCACACGGAAGCCAAGAAATATGGTGATAGCGTGGGTTAGCCACGTAATAGTGTGATGTAACTACACTGGGCTGCCTTGTTTCGTACTCTTCCAGTCCACTGTGGAGATGATTGGTTGATTTTATATCGCTGAATAATATTAAATATTATGAGTGCAGACGCTCCACCACGAGGTTCCTTGCTCCTTCTTAGTTGTCGGGAATCTATGTTCTTCCACTCTATTTTTTTACGTGAGCTTTGTTCATCCGTTTGCCAACATGCGAGACATCTAGCATCAAGGTGCACATGTTATGCAAGGATCATTCCATCTATATGAAGAACATGTGGGACTGGAACTACGAGACGGACAGTACCCAGGAGTGGACGTACGAACCTGAGTTTTTTAGCCCAGTAAGTGAAGTAGAAAGGCACAAATGGTATGAACATGCATGGCATATAGGGTGTGTTTGGTTGCGTTCTCGTCTCAGCATAGTTGTTCCATCTTCATGCATGCTCAACTCAACACCCCTCTTAATGCATGCTCTATTCATGCATGCTTCTAGTGTATTTGTGCTAAACTAGTGTGGACTCATTCACCCTCCATACACTCTACCAAACACCCAAAAGTGGGTCGAGAAGGGAACTCTTCGGCGGCATTTGTCTCTTACTACGTACTACCAATAAATGTTGTACGTGCAATGCACGGTGATGTTATGGAGTATGTGCCTAAGTACTCTACTACTACTATATTAGTTGGAGGCACATATTAACTTTTATATTTGTTTATGTGTATGCCCCGAGACCTTCCATCTAGACGTGTCTTTCTCTCTAGGTTGCACTTCATACCGTTCATACCACTAAGTACTACTACGTGTGGTCTCCAACCCAGAAGTGCAAGAAGTGGAGATGCTCTACCATGCTGTTTTTTTGCGCTGGGCTCTACCACGCTGTTCATGTCCCACTCCTTTTGCGGACGAGTGGGACATCAAGCACGTGCCGTGTCTGGCACTCTTCATCGTAAGAGTTGAAACACTAGCATTCATCAGACATAAAAAATAATTACAAATGAGCAGTGATACTATTTTTTTTGAGAACCAATCAACAATGATACTATACCACGCAGTTTCCTTGCTCCTCGATATCGGAAAGAATACTTCCGTTCGCCAACATGTGGGCCGTCGACCATCCTGGTCCACTTGCCATGCATACAGAACTCCAAGGGAGAGTCACGCCGGTCGTCGCGCCGCAGTAACAATGACTAATGAGTCGTCAAATCACAGGCCCACTTCCCACTTTGAAGTTGCTCGGACAAAGGAACCATCATGACTTCGTTGAATTCCGCTTCTTGAAGAAAACTATTGTACCAGCAGTACTGCTAGCTACAGTAGTTACTCCAATAGAGGACTCCTTTCGTTCATAGGATAGGAATTTTATAGGAATATGAAAATCATAGGAAGCGAGATGACATGCATCTCAATTCATATAGATAAAGAGATGCCATTTGATGCATAGGATAGGAATTTTTCCATTTAGTCTATGCTAATGTACTGGTAATTTTCTCTAAAAACTACAGTAGTAACTAGTAGTACTGGCACATGCTCGTACTCAGGCACAGACACACACACTAACTACTAGTACTACTACTTCTCACATGCAGGCCAGACGCCGTCGTTCTCCTTCCTGGCTTTGTCGGCGACACCCCGCCGTCCTTGGATCTCCACCAACCTCTCCGTAGCATCGTGTGCGTCCTCTTATTTCTTGGGGGCGGCGGGCCTCTCTTTTCTTGAGTGCTTTCTAACTTTTCCGCTCCCTCTGTGCGGCTTTGGCCGCCTCTTGCTCTACCGCCCATTCGGCCTTGGCATATTCAAATTCCTCCCACATAGGTGTGAGGTCGCGAGCGGTGATGAACTCGGCACAACGGGATGCCATCGCTTCCCTACCATTTTGTGTGCGGTCGTGGGTGGCGAGGAATTCGGCACGGCGAGATGCCATCACTGCCTTACCGGTTAGTGTGCGACGTGGTGGCATGAACAATGATTGGTGAGAGCTCTGGGGTGGAGTGGTCGGACAACCGTATAGTGCATTGGTTTGTAAAGAGCTCAAGGATAGAAGACGAATGAAATTTGGATTCCCTTCAATCCTGGTCATTTATTACCGAGTAAAATGCATTGGCGGTCATTGAACTTTTCTTGATAGCTCACTTTGATCATTGTATACAACATATGGTGATTATATGGTCACTGGATCAGCGTATAGCTATGTATTTGTCTGGTTGACCAGTCAAACAATCTGCATGCGCCTCATTAGCTCTTGTTCTTTATCTATCTACGCAGGCCTACCTGTCAATGGAGAGAGAAATACTGTAAAAACCAAAATTATGCGGATGTGAGGAATCAAACCACAGACTCGTCGCTGCAACGCACCCTCGTCTGCCAAATGAAAATGAAATACTTCGCGTCAGACACTCACGCTCACGCTGTCAAAGCATGCTAATGCATGCACGTCGCCCTCTAAATCAAAGTCCTGCTCATGGCGCAATGCAAATGGCGAGCCCATCACCTGCGCGCCCCGGCGGTGCCTGACATTACTATTTAGACGTTTGATGGAGGCCTACGCAAACGCCGAGCATGTATTCACCTGGCTCAACACCAACGGTCATACTCGGAGCGCCTTGCTCATGTATATCGTCCATCACAATGACAATCTATAAAACAGCCTAGCTAGAGAGGGTATTATGGTACGGAGTATGTACTATCGTGAGTGCTCGATCTTAGTGCCACTGCACACGAGTGTGTGTCTGATCGATTCGTCCATTATTCATAAGTTATGCATGGTTGTGTGGTGTCTAATGGTGGTCATCAAAGGCTAGCTTCCAACAAGAGCGGTTGTCAATACGTGCCACATATACTTCAAAGGCTCGTCATTCATGAGTTCACACTTTACCACCACGCCAACGTCTGACCGCCCTAGCCTACCGAAACCCCTTCCATCGCTAGTGCGCGCTTCCCGCCTGAAATGGTCACCATGTCTCCAGAACATCAATGCCGCATTCACCGGACTTAACTGCAGGTGCAGTTGGTGTGTCACTGACATGCGGGCCAGATGCCCAATGGGCCCACACGTCAATAACCCAATGCATCTGCAGTTAAGTCACTGAAGCATTGTCCGCATTCACGCCCGACGAACCTACTCCAGCTCCAGTTGTCCATCCGTCTGTCGCGGCTCATTGCCATTCGCCCGCCACATTAACTTGAGCCCCAGCTACCAGCCATAGCCAAAGACCCACACTTATTCTCCTCCGGTCCCTTCCTTCTGTCGGCGCCACTCCAACCATGTCCTCCTGGTGCTCCGAAGCTCTCTTGGACGTACTGTTGCAGGAGTAGATGAGAGCCATCGGCGGCTCCACTCCGGGCGCGGTCCAAATCTCTCTTCAACGTACTATCGCAGGGGCAAACAAAGGAGATCGCCGGCACCCCCCCGGCCTCCCTCCGTCGCCATGACCATGATGCCAGCTCGCGTGCGCGGGTGCAGCCTGCAGCGAGGAAGAGTAGTACATGGTAGGTCGCTACCGCTCTGGTCCCAGGAAGGCCACCGCTACTCTACTCAGTCAATGACAAGCTTGGTGGGGTAAACATCGGCAGCCGATTAGCCGCTTGACGGCGACATGAAGGCGGAAATCTTCAGAACCTTGTGCTTCGGAGGAGGAGGTTACCGAGGCGGATGGGGAGGAGGCAAAGGCAATGGCCGGCTTTCTCGGGTTCATGGCCGGACATGGTGGTCGGGCGCTGGCGATCGTTTAGATTAGGTTTACAGTAGGTTTCAGTATGGTTTGTGCGAAATATGTAATGAATTTCATCCAGTTTGTATCAAAAGTTTTCGAAATGTAATGAATTTCATCTGGTTAATTTGAAATTTGCTTTGTTTGCACGAATTTCGTCCGGTCAGTTCATATAGTTGTCGAAAGATATGCGGGCAGCATCGGATGGCATCCATCAGTGTCCTCGAACAGATGCCGTTGTAAATTTGTTGGCCAGCGCTGGAGATTCCCTAACTATCATGCTATAATAGCTAACCGTGCTCCATTATTTGGTGGGGAATAGTTATCCCTCGATCAGAATCAGATCCGCGGTGTTTCACACTCCTCCCACGTAAGAGTGTAAACTCTTGCTCACATAAAAATGGAGCAAGTGGACAGCACTGTAGCACATCATATCATTCAAACTAGCCCGCCTAACGAGCGGGAAAGCACCGCCCCCATCATTTTGTTCTGGATTTCTATCGATCGATCACGTGAAAATGTTACGCTTCGCGTGTTCTAAAGGAAAAGGCGGCACACTTACGACTCGTGGGACTATAATTGAATAAACCGTCGACAACCGAAATCAAATCGCTCGGTGGGCATCGGCTGAGAAGAGAGAAACGGGGGATGGAGAAGAGATCGCCCGCCCGCCGCGCACGGACTCCAAGAAATATATTGTGATAATGTGAGGTGGGCCATGCTGGAGTCCGGACCACTTTTGGAGCCCGCTCTGACCGCCCTGGCCCCTCAAGACGCCAGCTGCCCGCCGCATGCATGCATAGCAAGTACTAAAATACTGGGCTATAAGCCCGCTTATGTGGAGGAGAGAGAGGCATTGACAAAGTCAAGGAGTGGGCTCTGCAAGAGCCCGTTGTCGGTGTTAAAACCGGCGGATCTCGGGTAGGGGGTCCCGAACTATGCGTCTAAGGCTAATGGTAACAGGAGGCGTGGGACACAATGTTTACCCAGGTTTGGGCCCTCTCGATGGAGGTGATACCCTACTTCCTGCTTGATTGATCTTGATGATATGAGTATTACAAGAGATGATCTACCACGAGATCAAAGAGGCTAAACCCTAGAAGCTAGCCTATGATTACGATTGTTGTTGTCCTACGGACTAAACCCTCTGGTTTATATAGACACCGGAGGGGGCTAGGGTTACACAGAGTCAGTTACAGAGAAGGAGATCTACATATCCGAATTGCCAAGCTTGCCTTCCATGCAAAGGAGAGTCCCACCCGGACATGGGACAAAGTCTTCAATCTTGTATCTTCATAGTCTAACAGTCCGGCCAAAGTATATAGTCCGGCTGTCAGAGGACCCCCTAATCCAGGACTCCCTCAGTTGCCCCTGAACCAGGCTTCAATGATGATGAGTTCGGCGCGCAGATTTTCTTCGGCATTGCAAGGAGGGTTCCTTCTCCGAATACTCCATAGAAGATCTTGAATATGAGGATCGTGTCCTGCTCTGCAAAATAGTTTCCACATACCACCGTAGAGAGCACAATATTCCACAAATCTAATATGCTGACAACTTTTCATAGCGTGACATCACGCCGTGGCTTGGTCATTACGAACCGTTTTTCCCAGCCTGCTACTGCACGTGTTGCGAGGTGGTTTTATTGGCACGTCTTGTCAAAGCAGAGATCGTGTTCCCCTTATCACGAGATTCTCATCAACACAGGTGTGGGTAACCCAACCATGCTCGTTAGTATGACTCCTCGATTTTAGGCAAGTTCCAAACGGCCACGTGGAGGACACTTGATATTCACCCTCTTTATAAAGGGGCCAAGGCCTGTCCTTTTCTTCCCATGCTTGATCCTTCCCTTCCCCCACCTCAAGTTCCAACAACCGAGGCTCAGGCTAAGCGCTTCGAACCTTCAAACCTGTCCGGATCCAACCTTCAAGGCTGGTGGATGGCCTCCTCTATCACAGAGGAGGACATCAAGAAGCTTAGGGAGGCCAGGTATCTGACCGCCAAAATCCCGCACAGGCTGCCTGCTCAAGGGCAGGTCATCCCCACTTCCGAACCCAACGAGAGTGTCGTATTTGTTTCCCACTTCCTCCGAGGGCTAGGCTTTAGTATTGATCCCTTTGTTAGGGGGATCATGTTCTATTACGGGCTAGATTCCCATGATCTAGCTCCAGATTCCATCCTTCACATCTCGTCGTTTATCGTCATGTGGGAGGCCTTCCTCCGCATCACCCCACACTTTGGCTTATGGCTCAAGACCTTCAATGTGAAGCCGAAGATGATCGACGGGTGACACTCGGAGTGCGGAGGTGCTATAATAAGAAAAGGCGCAATATGGCCAAAGGGTTCCTTCCCGCAGGTGTCCGACTTATGGCAACGGGAGTGGTTTTACATCACAGCTCCCTGAGGAACAAAGTGGGCGGCTGCCCCCGCCTTCCGCTCGGGCCCTCCGCCCCAACTGGCGTCATGGGTCAAGAAGGGGATGGACTGGGGGCCAGTTAGTGACGTGTTGACACTGCAAACCCGCATCCGAGATCTCCTCCAGAGGGATGTTAGTCCTGTCAAGGTAATGCAAGTATTGCTAGTTCATCGGGTCCTGCCATGACAACGTCGATCTCTCCGTATGTGGGAGTTCAACCAGGAAGGACCACGAACTATTCAACAATTCTTCGGCATGACGCTCGAAGGGATGTATGGATTGTTCTTCGGATCACGAATAAAGTGTCCGGACACCATCGAGGATGCGGGTCTCAACTGCAACCGTCCAGATACCCAAGTAAGTAATTCCGCGACCGAACATGCCGTCTTTATATTTGTCACAACATCATTCTGAAAAATTGCTCTCGGCCAGGACTGGATAAGAAAGGCGGAGAGGATCAGGTGTTCACCCCCCCCTTCCCGAAGGCTCGCCGAATCCTGTACTAACCAGGATGCTTGAGCGCGCACCCTATCAAGTGCCATCAGGAGAAGATGAAGGGAGGAATAGAGAAGCTGAAAGTAGGCTTCATACATTACACATCCAAACCGGGGGAATTAGTGTCTCCGCGAAGGAGGATAATCGGGAAGGTGAATCTAGAATTCCCCCTCCCCACGGAAAGAAAAGGGCCGCCTCTGAAGACTTGGAAATGGAGGTGTCCAAACGAGGGAAGAAACCTTCGCGAGGGGGCCCTGCCCCGGAGGGCGTCCTTACCGCACAGTGCCCGCAAGGGGGCCAGCCATCAACCGAGTTGTATGTGAACAAAAGTACTTTGGTAAATATATCCCGCTTTATCTTCGAGAATAATAACCGAGACATATATTTTGCATTTCGGCTCGTAGCCCTTCTCGACAAAGTTCGTCTTCGGGGGATCTTCTTCCGGAGATGATGCAGAGCGAAACGCCTCCTCCTGCCTCCCCGGCTCATGGGGCGGACGACCCCGAGGTGTCGTCACGGAGGATTTCTCCTGATCCGCAAAGGCCAGAAGGTAACTCTTCAGCCACCCGAAGTTCGGAGTATTCGGCTCCTAAGGAGAGCAACAGGAAGAGTCCGGGATTGTCCGGTGCACGACCGGACACGCTGATGGATCTTCTGGAGCAAGCGGCTATCTGAGAGGCGCATCGTACCTTAATGGGTACGGTGATTGAGAGGATTTCATCCGCCAAAAGCCGGTTGAATGAAGCTTTTATGAGCCTGCTAAGAGGCTTTGAGGTACGCAAAGTAATATATATGTTTTTAACGGTACCACACACGCTAGGTGTGCTCTGTATAGATAGTAGCCCCTAAGACTCTAGTTGTCGTCCAGAGGAGGCAAACAGAGGATCATAGTCCTAGGTAATGATCGCGCTGCTTTCATGTGCAGGCAGCTGAGGGTCCGACGGCTGGCCGGACTACTGATTTTGCCGAACTGAGGTAGCAGCTTGACGTGGCGGATGCTGACATCGCGCTTGTGAACAAGCGGCTTGACGAGGCACAGGGTATGTATTTTCGTGTAGTCTGCAAATATTAAGAGGAGCATGATGCTAGTATCTATAATATGCTGTGACTGTAGATGGAGCTGCCGCCGTGGAGACCCTTCGGGCGGAACTTGCCCGAGCCAAGGAACAAGCCAGGAGAAGTCATGCGGCCTCCTAAAGGTGGGCGAAGAGTTAAGAGCCGAACAGGCTTCTCATCGCCAGAGCGAAGATAAAATAGCCAAGATGGTTGTTGAGCTGAAAGATGCCGACGGTCGGTATGAGCTCCTCGAAAAGGAAAGCCAAGCGAAAGTGGCTGACCTAATGAAGGATTGGAAGCAGCCAAGGAAACTCGCTCTGAAATCAGAGCGGCAAGCGAGGAGCTTCGTCAGGCCGGAGATATCATGGCTGGGAAGCCCTTTTTGTTGTGGACGAAGTTCGGAGATCCGAAGTATTCCCCTCTGGATCAATTATGGAGTGTTGCAGACGCATACTTGGACTTGGCAAAGAGTGCTACTAATGTGACTGAGTATTTCAAAGATCAAAAAGATCATGAGGTGGAAAGGTTGTTCTGGTCGCAGTTTAGTGCTCCAAAGCATCCGCTGCTGTTAAATGAACAAATGGCCGAGTGGGCCGAGCTCCATAGGTTGTCTGGGCTTGCTGTGAGGTCTGTCGTGGATCATCTTTGGCCGAAGGGACCAAGGCCGGATAGTTATTTTGATTTAGTGCAATGATTCCTTCATGCTGTGCCGCATATCGATGCTGTAAAGAGGTCGGCGTGCATAGAGGGTGCGTGGATGGCTCTTGCCCGTGTTAAGACATATTGGGTAGGGATGGAGGCCGCCGCTATTGTAACCCGGGGTTCGGCCGGAGGCCAGGACTCGCCCGAGCACTATTTTGAAGAAGTCCTAGAAGGCGCCCGTTTAATAGAGGCCCAGTGCTCGAAGAGTACCATCTTCTAGTGACATGTATCTAAATTGTAAAAACAATGCTATTCTTATTGTAAAGGTTGTGTTTATACTTATGCCCGAAAGTATTATAGTGCCTCCTGTGCGGCCATTTATGTATGTATATAACCTGAAAGTTTGCAGTCGTCGGCTTCAGCCCCCACGCATGTAATGTGGGGGTGTTCGGAAAAGCGTGTAGTCACACTTGATCCAACGTCTTGGTCCATTGAGGAGGTGATAGCACGGCGAACAAGGTAATCGGACTATATAGCTTTAACACTTTCACTTAGCCATAGGAGTTTGACGGTGGGGCTACTATATAGCCCTTGGTACTTCCGTGTTCATCCAAATACGGTGCACATACGTACATGACCGAGAAACCGGTCCTTCATTAATGCGGAGGAATCGCGAAGATTCCGCTGAGTCATCAAGTGGTTGACCAGTCTCGCACTTTATCATGACAGTCAATTTTCGGCTTTCTCTACTGAGGTGTTCATCCAGATGAAACAGGGCACAATTGCAGTAGTTCTCCCAGTGCCACCTTAGCTGATAGAGCGGAAGTAAGGTAGCAAAACACGGGAGCCGGGCAAACCCAACTATTGACCAAAGGCATGATTTGGAGCTGATGCATATAAGGCCAAACTCGCGACGCCGAACACTCCCTAAGGTATTCGGACTTTACAACATATACTGGGCTGAGTAACGCCCTCGATAATGAGCCCTGAATTTCCAGGTACATGCATTAGTCTGGCATGAAGAAATGCCAATAACGCCAGTATCCCTCTCGGTTGTGTTATGTGCCCGGAGGGTGTGAAGCAACAAGAGACATTAAAAAAAGGTTTACACAGGGTCTTAATCTAAAAAGAAACCTTTGAGCGGGGCCGTGCTGCACGTCAGCGCCTTTGTCTCTGTTGTGCCGTATCCTGGAGGAGTGTAACACAATGATCATCTGTAAAAAGGAAAAACCACGGTGAAAGACTCGTGCGAAAAGTTGGTTATTATTAATGAACCATGAAAATGCAGTATATTATTGTATTAATAGGGTCAAGCCGAACTATGGCCCTTTTTACATGCGGGCAACCCCTAGAACCACTTATGGGGGTATATCCATCGGCCCAAGCTCAGGTTTATCTGGGCTGCTACAACTAGTGGTGCGCCGGACTCATCTAACTGTGTCCTCGGTCTTGACGACCGATCATTTATTCTGGTTGGAGAGGTCGTTCAGTATTTGGCTGCTAGAGCCGCCACATATTCTTCGGCACGTAAGGAACGCTCGGTATTTCCGCTAATTGTGATGGCGCCATGTGGACCGGACATCTTGAGTTTAAGATAAGTGTAATGCGGAACGACATTGAAATGAGCGAAGGCCGTTCTTTTGAGTAGTGCATGGTAGCCGCTTCGGAATGGAGCAATGTCGAAGATTAATTCTTCGCTTCGAAAGTTGTCGGGAGAATCGAATACAACCTCTAGTACTAGAGAGCCCGTGTAGCGGACCTCTATGCCTGGTATTACTCCTTTAAAGGTAGTATTGCTTTGGCTGATTCTTGACGGGTCTATCCCCATTTTGCGGACAGTGTCCTGATATATCAGAGTAAGACTACTGTCGTCGTCCATAAGGACTCGGGTGAGATGGTATCCGTCAATTATTGGGTTGAGCATCAAGGCAGCCGATCCCCCGTGTCGGATACTAGTCGGATGATCCCTGCGATCAAAAGTGATCGGGCAGGCCGACCAAGGGTTGAACTTGGGGGTGACGGGCTCTACAACGTATATGTCTTGGAGTGCATGTTTGCGCCTCTTCTTTGGTATGTGAGTTGCGTAAATCATGTTCACTATTTTGACCTCTGGTGGAATTTTTTTGTCCCGCAGTGTTCGGCTGGCGAGGCTCATCCTCATCTTCACTTGGCGTCTCCCTCCCCTTGTGTTCGGTGTTTAGTTTGCCGGCCTGCTTAAAGACCCAGCATTCTCTGTCGGTGTGATTTGCAGGTTTTTCGGGGGGTGCCATGTATCTGATATAATCTGTCTAGAATCTTGTTTAGACTGGACGGTCCATCCCTGCTGCCTTTAAATGGCTTTTGCCGTTGACCGGGTCAAGAGCCCCTGAATCCGGCGTTGACCGCCGTGTTTTCTGGGCTGTCTTCATTGTTTCGACCCTTGTTTTTATTGCGTCAGGGCTTCCCATTTCCGTCCCTGGTTTCGGAAGTGCCTGGGTCGCTGGTGCCGCTACGGGCCAACCAACTGTCCTCGCCTGCGCAGAAGCGGGTCATAAGGCTTGTTAGGGCTGCCATTGTCCTCGGCTTTTCCTGGCCGAGGTGTTTGACGAGCCATTCGTCCGGGACACTATGTTTGAAAGCCGCTAAGGCTTCGGCATCCGGGCAGTCGACGATTTGATTCTTCTTAGTGAGAAATATGTTCCAAAGCTTTCGGGCTGACTCTCCGGGTTGTTGAATTATGTGACTTAAATCGTCTGCATCTGGAGGTCGGACATAGGTCCCTTGAAAATTAGCCCTAAAAGCATCCTCAAGTTCTTCCCAACTTCCAATTGAGTGTTCGGGGAGGCTCTTTAACCAGTGCCGAGCTGGTCCTTTCAACTTGAGTGGCAGGTATTTGATGGCATGGAGATCATCTCTGCGGGCCATGTGGATGTGGAGGATAAAATCCTCAATCCAGATCGCATGGTCTGTAGTTCCGTTGTATGCCTCTATGTTTACCGGTTTAAATCCCTCTTGAAATTAATGATCCAGCACCTCATTGGTGAAGCACAGGGGGTGTGCAGCACCCCTGTATTTGGATGTGTCATGGCATTCTGCCGACGGTTGTAGTGTTCGGTGTTGATTCCGAGCTGGTATTCGATCAGTATAATCGTTTTGGTGGTCGTGATCCTGCACCGGAGCACGCTTCCTAGATCCATAGATGGACCTGGCCAAACCGGCATTTTTGTCCAGGTGCTCATGTAAATCATGTGCTGACTTGTGTGCGGCATCATTAGCCGTCCTGTCGAGGCCACGGGGTGGTCGGTCCGGAGGATCGACCGTCTTATTTTTCGGTAGAATGGGATCTATAACCTCGTCGTCGAATTCGGGCAGCAGCTTGCGCTTTGGGTAACTCTTTGTGTGGCGATCGCCACCATATTTTTCTTCAGAGTCGAGCACTTTATTCCATCTACAGTTGAGTGTATCCTGCGCAGCCTTAAGTCTTTGCTTCTTCTTCTTTAAGCTCCTCGCGGTGGCAATAAGCCTTCTATGGAGGTTCTCTTGTTCCAAGTGCCTTTCCGGGATGATGAGTGCATTGTCGTCCGGACTGTTCTCTTCTCCAGAGACAGGTTTATGAGTTCTATCTCTATCATCTCTATGATCGGACAGCGGCCCCAGACTATGTTCGCGGTCCCCTGGCTCATCCTGCTCCATCGCTGGGTCCATGGGGTGGTCGCTGCCTTTGGAGTCGTCTGGGATATTATTCTTTCTTGCGCTATTATCGATGTTTTTACTGTGGCAGGATTTAGAGCGGTGCCGACCTCGTCGCTTTGGTTGCTTCTCAAGAGGATTTCCCTCTGTTGCATCCTTCACTTCCTCGCCGTTGTTTTCTTTGGGTGTGTCCACCATGTATATACCATATGATGAGGTGGCTGTCCAGCTCCCTGTGAGCGCTGGTTCCTGCTCCTCTCCAGCATCGTCGTCCATACCGTCGATGTCTTCGGAGTCAAAATCAAGCATGTCGGTTAAGTCATCGACAGTGGCTACCAAGTGGGTGGTGCATGGGAAACAAATTTCTTCGTCATCCGCTTCCCACTAAAGCCGGACATAGTTCGGCCAAGAGTCTCCTTACAGGGAGAGATATTTTAGTGAATTTAGCACGTCGCCCAAGGGTGAGCGCTGAAAGATATCCACGGAGGAAAACTCCATGATCGGTGCCCAATCAGATTGAATAGGCACGGATGCGCGTGGTTCGGAACCTATGGCCGGGGATGAGTCTGAGGGTCCAATGACACATATCTCTTTGGAGGCGAAGTCTGTGTTCGTCTCTAGCGCCGCTGAGTGTGCGGCCTCCGTGGCGGGGTCCATCCACCCGTCCTCGGATGGCGTGATCTGCTCCGAATTAAGAGCCGGGGCAACTGCAGGTGTGATCTCCTGAACACCGTCCGATGGCAGATCTAACTAATGCTCATCATGATAGTTCGGCGCACCTGCCATGGGCTCGAATCCGTCGAAGATCAAGTCTCCATGAATGTGGGTAGTATAGTTCAAGCTTCCAAACCTGACCTGATGGCCAGGGGCATAGTTATCGATCTGCTCTAGATGGCCAAGCGAGTTGGCCCATAGTACGAAGCCGCCGAATACGAAGATTTGTCCGGGGAGGAAAACATCACCCTGGATTGCATCGTTGTAGATGGTTGAAGGAGCCATTAAGCCTTATCATGACGACACCGTGGAACTCTCAATGAAAGCACCAATGTGGGTGTCAGAACAGGCGGATCTTGGGTAGGGGGTCCCGAACTGTGTGTCTAAGGTTAATGGTAACAGGAGGCGGGGGACACAATGTTTACCCAGGTTCGGGCCCTCTCGATGGACGTAATACCCTACTTCCTGCTTGATTGATCTTGATGATATGAGTAATACAAGAGTTGATCTACCACAAGATCGAAGAGGCTAAACCCTAGAAGCTAGGCTATGATTATGATTGTTGTTGTCCTACGGACTAAACCCTCCGGTTTATATAGACACTTGAGGGGGCTAGGGTTACACAGAGTCGGTTACGAAGAAGGAGATCTACATATCCGAATTGCCAAGCTTGCCTTCCACGCAAAGGAGAGTCCCACCCGGATACGGGATGAAGTCTTCAATCTTGTATCTTCATAGTCCAATAGTCCGGCCAAAGTATACAGTCCGGTTGTCCGAGGATCCCCCTAATCCAGGACTCCCTCACCCGTATCTACACGTGCTCCTAGGTATAAAAAAATAATTCTAGAAAAAGGCATAAAAACAATTGTGTCTAAAAAAGAAAGGTAAAAAACATTTGAGAGGAAACAGATAGAGATAAAGTGAGAAAAAGTTGTAACCTTATAGCCAACCTTATAGTCAATAGTATGGTAGCATTACATGAGGAAGGAGGGAGTGGTGCACATGCCAAGTTCACTGGTCTGCCGTGTTTCACACTCCTCCGTCGTAACAGTGGAGACAATAGCTTCTGTTAAAAATAAACAATGAATACTTGTTGCTCATCCTCTATATCGGAAAGAATACTTTCATTCGCCAACATGTGGGACGTCGACCATCCTGGTCCACCTTCCATGCACAAAATTATTCTGGTCTACCCCGGTCATATCGCAGGCCCAACCTTTCCCACTGTAAGTTGTTCGGACGAAGGAACCAGCATGACTTCACTGAATTCCGCTTCTTCAAGAAAAACTTACTGTACCCGCAATACTGCTACCACACGCGAAGATTGGACGACACTGTACCACGTCAGGTCACTGAAACACACTAGGCCAAACTAGCCCGCCTAGGTCATCTATTTTGGAATGGAGGGAGTACATCTCTCCACTGCTATGATTTTGTGTTGTACATCTCTGTACTTTTGCTATGATTTTCCTACCCTATGAACCAAATGAGGCCTGAATGTATCTGTGTCGACTATTGTCTGATCGATCACTAAGCCTACGATTTTAGGAGCTAGGGCTATTGGTCGATCGACGACGGATAAGTATAAGCGTACCACAAGCTCATCAGCCCCAACGTTTTCTCTTCGGTGAGTGTTTTGCAAGTACTATAGCTCGCACAGTAGCTAGCCTACTAACACCAAGAATCATGAAACAAGTTGTGCTGATATGATAAACAGTTCAAACTTACATCTAAGCATGCCATATATTACATCAAAAGCTGGTGAGGATACATATGTTTCCATAACTCGGAGAGGGTTCGCATGATTCACTATCAAACAAAAGTAGCAAGTATCGCCCACACAAGACAGTGCACTAGGCCTAAGTTGGTTTGATAGCACGCATCGTTCTGGTAATTAAACACAGGGCAATGCAAACTACCCTGCAGGATTTAGCGCAACCAACTATTTTTTGTCATTGATCTCTCGGGCAATGACCACAGCACAGATAGCGGCATGGGAATCAATCTCTGGGGCGATGTCCATAGGACTGACCACGACATTGGAATCGATATCAAGGGCGATGTCCACAGGATGGACAGCGGCATCGGAATCGATCTCCGGGGCGATGCCAACAGGACGGACCGCGACATCGAAAACGATCTCTGGGGCGTTGTCCACAGGACGGGCCCCGACATCGGAATCAGCAAGGACGTCCACCGGCACCTGCACAACCCTAACATATTAGCAAGCACATTGCAAATAATCAAAAACCACAACTATGGTAATAAGCCATTATTTTTTACCTTGTGCAGCTCACCGGGGGATCTCATCCCTCCGGGGGCCATCTCCTCGTCCTCGATGGGGGCCATCACCTTGCCAGGGAAATACTACTTCTCAACAGTGACTATCTCCTCAAACTCGGCCTTGACCCTCGCATAGGTGGCCATCAGAGTTTCTAGGGTAGGCACGAGGGGGCCCTTGCTATTCTTCCAACTTTCTTTGAGGAGTTCGTCCCCAACATCGTCAACTCTTTGTCCAGTGCTTGTTTCTTGGAGTTCTTCGTCTCCATGGGTAGGCCCGCCAACATGGTCAACTCGTTGGTCGGTGCTCGATTCCTGGAGATCGCTGTCTCCAGTGGGTTGTCCGCCGGCAACTCTTTGCCTAGTGCTCCGTGATCCATCAATGAACTGACAAACAAAAAGCAATCGAAAGGAAATCACAATCGCACTGAAAACGGGAAAAGAATAGGCTGTGAGAATCGGTTGGTGCTTCGTGATACGTCTCCAACGTATCTATAATTTTTGATTGTTCAATGCTATTATATTACCCCTTTTGGATGTCTATGGGTTACACATTTATATCATTTTTGGGACTAACCTACTAACCGGAGGCCCAGCCCGTATTGTTGTTTGTTTTCCTATTTTAGTATTTCGAAGAAAAGGAATATCAAACGGAGTCCAAACAGAATGAAACCTTCGGGAGCGTGATTTTTGGAACGAACGTGATCCGGAGAGCTTGGAGTGCAAGTCAAGAAAAACACGAGGCCCCCACAAGATAGGAGGGCGTGCCCCCTGTCTCGTGGGCCCCTCGGGCGGCCACCGACGTACTTCTTCCTCCTATATATACCTACGTACCCCGAAAACAACCGGGGCACCACGAAACACAATTTCCACCGTCATAACCTTCTGTATCCGTGAGATCTCATCTTGCACCCTTCGCCGGCACTCTACCGGAGGGGGATTCGATCATGGAGGACTTTTACATCAAAACCCTTGCCCCTCCGATGAGTTGTGAGTAGTTTACCACGGACCTACGGGTCCATAGTTATTAGCTAGATGGCTTCTTCTCTCTTTTTGGATCTCAATACAATGTTCTCCCCCTCTCTTGTGGAGATCTATTTGATGTAAACTCTTTTTTCGGTGTGTTTGTTGAGATCCGATGAATTGTGGGTTTATGATCAAGTTTATCTATGAATAATATTTGAATCTTCTCTGAATTGTTTTATGTATAATTGAGTTATCTTTTCAAGTCTCTTTGAATTATCAGTTTGGTTTGGCCTACTAGATTGGTCTTTCTTGCCATGGAGAAGTGCTTAGCTTTGGGTTCAATCTTGCGGTGTCCATACCCAGTGACAGAAAGGGTTGCAAGGCACATATTGTATTGTTGCCATCGAGGATAACAAGATGGGGTTTATATCATAATACATGAGTTTATCCCTCTACATCATGTCATCTTACTTAATGCGTTACTCTGTTCTTATGAACTTAATACTCTAGATGAGGGCAGGAGTCAGTCGATGTGTGGAGTAATAGTAGTAGATGCAGGCAGGAGTCGGTCTACTTCTTATGGACGTGATGCCTATATACATGATCATGCCTAGATAATCTCATAACTATGCGCTTTTCTATCAATTGCTCGACAGTAATTTGTTCACCAACCGTAATACTTACGCTATCTCGAGAGAAGCCTCTAGTGAAACCTATGGCCCCTGGGTCTATTTCTTATCATATTTGCTTTCAATCTACTTTTATTTGCATCTTTACTTTTTGCATCTATATTATAAAATACCAAAAATATATTTATCTTATCATACTATCTTTATTAGATCTCACTTTCGCAAGTGGCCGTGAAGGGATTGACAACCCCTTTATTGTGTTGGTTGCGAGTTCTTAGTTTGTTTGTGTAGGTGTGTGGGACTTTTGAGGAGCCTCCTACTGGATTGATACCTTGGTTCTCAAAACTGAGGGAAATACTTATGCTACACTTGATGCATCACCCTCTCCTCTTCAAGGAAAACCAACGCAAGCTCAAGACGTAGCAAGAAGGATTTCTGGCGCCGTTGCCGGGGAGGTCTTCGCTCAAGTCAAGACATACCAAGTACCCATCACAAACTCATCTCCCTAGCATTTACATTATTTGCCATTTGCCTCTCGTTTTCCTCTCCCCCACTTCACCCTTGCCGTTTTATTCGCCCTCTCTTTCCCAATCTCCTCCTCTCTTTTTCGCTCGCTTTCTTCCGCCTTGCTTTTGTTTGCCACTATGTCTGAAATTGGGGAGTTTATCATCAATATGGACAATAATGATAACACAGAAAATCCCGAGGCTCCGGCCGATGAACCCCCTATCTTGCATACTAAAAAGTTTCAAATTGGTAGTGGTAACATCATTGGCAAAGGTGTTATTCAAGATTTCTTTACTTGTGCCGGTGCTTTACCTTCCATGGGTTGTTCTATTCTTCATAGAACTAGTAGTCTTGCGGATGCTATTGCTATGCTTGTAGTTGAACTTGAAAGACAATTTATGCATATGCATCCTTGCATACAAAGAATTTTCCTAGAATTCTCTAATATTGAGCATTCTTCTGTTAAACGCGCTGTTACTATCTTTTTGGCTCATGAGTTTAGATTTATCATAAGAGAGGCCAAAGAAATCTTTGCGCACTATAGGGTGGACGTCGGTCGTCCTCCCATAGAGGCGATCCTCTATGATCAAGAGGAATGTAGATGTTTTCAATCTTCGGACTATGTCGCTTTTAATGAAAACCTTAGAAAAAAGGTTCCTACCAATGTCTTGGTTGATTGCACTAACGAGCTTAATAATGATTTTTCCCTTCGAAACAATGAGTTAGGATACTCTCTTGAGTATAGGCTCACAAGATTTTTCCAAAAGAATGCTTTTAGTGATGAAATAGTTGTGCATTATGAAGGGCAAAAGGAGGAACCCGTTCCTCCCGTGATTGATCTTGGGGATCTTTGTCCCACTAAATTTATACCTTTTGATTACTTTTGCTTGCCTCAAAGGAAACTTGCTGCCGAACATAGAGAATATGAGATGAGCTTTCAAGATATATCTTATTATTACGACACTACTTAGATCTATCCTTGCTTTTATGCCTAGCTAGGGGCGTTAAACGATAGCGCTAGTTGGGAGGCAACCAATTTTCTTTATGTTTTATGTTTTTGCTCCTGTTTAGTAATAAATATTGCATCTACCTTCTGTCTAGATGTGTTTTTATCTTTTAATTAGTGTTTGTGCCAACTAGAACCTATAGGATAACCTACGATGATAGTTGATTTGATTCTGCTGAAAAACAGAAACTTTGCACGCACGAATATAATTTTGTTAAATCACAGGAACGTGATTTTGTGTTTATTCTTTTTTGCTTCTGTTCAATAAACAAATTGTCCAGGACTTCCTATTTTGGTAGGATTTTTAGAGTTCCAGAAGTTTGCGTTAGTTACAGATTGCTACAGATTGTTCTGTTTTTGACAGATTCTGTTTTCGTGTGTTGTTTGCTTATTTCAATGCATCTATGGCTAGTAAATTAGTTTATAAACCATAAGAAAGTTGGAATACAGTAGGTTTAAGACCAAATTAAATAAAGAATGAGTTCATTGCAGTACCTTATGTGGTGGTTTTGTTTTCTTTCACTAATGGAGCTTATAAGATTTCCTGTTGAGTTTTTGTGTTGTGAAGTTTTCAAGTTTTGGGTAAAGTTTTTATGGACTATGGAATAAGGAGTGGCAAGAGCCTAAGCTTGGGGATGCCCATGGCACCCCAAGATATTCAAGGATAGCCAAAAGCCTAAGCTTGGGGATGCCCCGGGAAGGCATCCCCTCTTTCGTCTTTGTTCATTGGTAACTTTAGTTGGAGCTATATTTTTATTCGCCACATGATATGTGTTTTGCTCGGAGCGTCGTGTATTATATTAGTCTTTGCTTTTTAGTTTACCACAGTCATCCTTGCTGTACACACCTTTTGGGAGAAGCCTATTTGATTAGAATTTGCTAGAATACTCTATGTGCTTCACTTATATCTTTTGAACTTGATAGTTTTTTCTCTAGTGCTTCACTTATATCTTTTAGAGCATGGTGGTGTCTTAATTTTGAAGAAATTGCTAGTCTCTCATGCTTCACTTATATTATTTTGAGAGTCTTTTAGAACAAGATGGTATTTGCTATGGTTTTAAAGTTGGTCCTACAATGATGAGCATCCAAGTTGGGTATAATAAAAACTATAATAAAAATTGAATTGGATGCTATGATCAACTTGATGCTTGATAATTGTTTTGAGATATGGAGGTAGTGATATTAAAGGCATGCTAGTTGGGCGATTATGAATTTAAAGAATTCTTGTGTTGAAGCTTGTGATTCCCGTAGCATGCACGTATGGTGAACCGCTTTGTGATGAAGTTGGAGCACAATTTTATTTATTGATTGTCTTCCTTATGACTGGCGGTCTGGGACGAGCGATGGTCTTTTCCTACCAATCTATCCCCCTAGGAGCATGCGTGTAGTACTTTGGTTTTTGATGACTTCTAATTTTTTGCAACAAGTATATGAGTTCTTTTGATTAATGTTGAGTCCATGGATTATACGCACCCTTTCACCCTTCCACCATTGCTAGCCTCTCTTGTATCACACAACTTTCGCTGGTACCATATACCCACCATTTACCTTCCTTAAAACAGCCACCATACCTACCTATTATGGCATTTCCATAGCTATTCCGAGATATATTGCCATGCAACTTTCCACCATTCTGTTCATATGACACGCATTACTTTTGTCATATTGCTTTTTGCATGATCATGTAGTTGACATCGTATTTGTGGCAAGGCCACCTTCATAATTGCATACATGTCGCTCTTGATTCATTGCATATCCCGGTACACCACCGGAGGCATTCATATAGAGTCATATCTTGTTCTACCTTTGAGTTGTAAATCCATAAAAGTGTGACGATCTTCATTATTAGAGCATTGTCCTAGTGAGGAAAGGATGATGAAGACTATGATTCCCCCACAAGTCGGGATGAGACTTCAGACTTTACAAAAATAAAAAAAATAAAAAAAAGAGAAAGGCCAAAAAAAGAAGAAGAAGGCCAAAGAAAAAAAAGAAAAAAAAGAAAGAAGAAAAAAATGAGAGAAAAAGAGAGAAGGGACAATGCTACAATCTCTTTTTCCACACTTGTGCTTCAAAATAGCACCATGATCTTCATGTTAGATAGTCTCATATGTTGTCACTTCATATACTAGTGGGAAATTTTCATTATAGAACTTGGCTTGTATATTCCAATGATGGGCTTCCTCAAAAGTGCCCTAGGTCTTCGTGAGCAAGCAAGTTGGATGCACCCCACTTAGTTTCTTTTATTGAGCTTTCATATATTTACAGTTCTAGTGCATCCGTTGCATGGCAATCCCTACTCGCTCACATTGATATCTATTAATGGGCATCTCCATAGCCCGTTGATACACCGAGTTGATGTGAGACTATCTTCTCCTTTTTGTCTTCTCCACAACCACCATTCTATTCCACATATAGTGCTATGTCCATGGGTCACGCTCATGTATTGCCTGAAAGTTGAAAAAGTTTGAGATTATTAAAGTATGAAACAATTGCTTGGCTTGTCATTGGGGTTGTGCATGATTAAATGCTTTGTGTGATGAAGATAGAGCAACAGCCAGACTATATGATTTTGTAGGGATAACTTTCTTTATCCATGTTATTTTGAGAAGACATGGTTACTTTGATTAGTATGCTTGAAGTATTACTATTTCTTATGTCAATATGAACTTTTTTTGTATTCATTTGGATCTGAACATTCATGCCACAATAAAGAAAATTACATTGAGAATTATGCTAGGTAGCATCCCACATCAAAAATTCTCTTTTTTCATTTACCTACTCGAGGACGAGCAGGAATTAAGCTTGGGGATGCTTGATTCGTCTCCAACGTATCTATAATTTTTGATTGTTACATGCTATTATATTACCCCTTTTGGATGTCTATGGGCTTTATTTTACACATTTATATCATTTTTGGGACTAACCTACTAACCGGAGGTCCAGCCCGTATTGTTGTATTTTTGCCTATTTCAGTATTTCGAAGAAAAGGAATATCAAACGGAGTACAAACGGAATGAAACCTTTGGGAGCGTGATTTTTGGAATGAACGTGATCCGGAGAGCTTGGAGTGCAAGTCAAGAAGCACCCGATGCCCCCACGAGATAGGAGGCCGTGCCCCCCTGTAGGGCGCGCCCACCTGTCTCGTGGGCCCCTTGGGCAGCCACCGACGTACTTCTTCCTCCTATATATACCTACGTACCCCGAAAACATCCGGGGGCACCACGAAACACAATTTCCACTACCGTAACCTTCTGTATCTGCGAGATCTCATCTTGGAGCCTTCGTCGACACTCTGCCGGAGGGGGAATCGATCACGGAGGGCTTCTACATCAACACCCTTGCCCCTCCGATGAGTTGTGAGTAGTTTACCATAGACCTACGGGTCCATAGTTATTAGCTAGATGGCTTCTTCTCTGTTTTTGGATCTCAATACAATGTTCTCCCCCTCTCTTGTGGAGATTTATACGATGTAAACTCTTTTTGTGGTGTGTTTGTCGAGATCCGATGAATTGTGCGTTTATGATCAAGTTTATCTATGAATAATATTTGAATCTTCTCTGAATTGTTTTATGTATGATTGAGTTATCTTTGCAAGTCTCTTTGAATTATCAGTTTGGTTTGGCCTACTAGATTGGTCTTTATTGCCATGGGAGAAGTGCTTAGCTTTGGGTTCAATCTTGTGGTGTCCTTACCCAGTGACAGAAAGGGTTGCAATGCACGTATTGTATTGTTGCCATCGAGGATAACAAGATGGGGTTTATATCATATTACATGAGTTTATCGCTCTACATCATGTCATCTTACTTAATGCGTTACTCTGTTCTTATGAACTTAATACTCTAGATGCAAGCAGGAGTTGGTCGATGTGTGGAGTAATAGTAGAATATGCAGGCAGGAGTTGGTCTACTTATTATGGATGTGATGCCTATATACATGATCATGCCTAGATAATCTCATAACTATGCGCTTTTCTATCAATTGCTCAACAGGAATTTGTTCACCCACCGTAATACTTATGCTATCTCGAGAGAAGCCTCTAGAGAAACCTATGGCCCCCGGGTCTATCTCTTATCATATTTGCTTTCAATCTACTTTTATTTTCATCTTTACTTTTTGCATCTATATTATAAAATACCAAAAATATATTTATCTTATCATACTATCTTTATTAGATCTCACTTTCGCAAGTGGCCGTGAAGGGATTGACAACCCCTTTATTGCGTTGGTTGCGAGTTCTCAGTTTGTTTGTGTAGGTGCGTGGGACTTTTGAGGAGCCTTCTACTGGATTGATACCTTGGTTCTCAAAATTGAGGGAAATACTTACGCTACACTTGCTGCATCACCCTCTCCTCTTCGAGGAAAACCAACGCAAGCTCAAGACATAGAACTTCGCAAAAAGAAGATTCTTGGATTGAAAATATAGCAGCATAACTGATTCGCCCACCTTTCTTTTGTTGGTACAGAAGAAAAATGGCATAAGTGAGTAGCCTGGAGTGAGGTTTTCTTCAAGAAAGGGAAGAAAGGGCTTCAACGAGCATTCCAGTGAAATGATGGTTGCTTCGTCCAGTCCAACTTGGAGGCCACCTTACCACTGCTGGTAAAGGTGTGGGTTTTGTGGTATGACGGGTCATGACGGCCACACCGGGGTGACAGGTGAATCTCGACTGTAGCACCTCTCTATGATTTGGTGGATGGCACGCGGGCCCGGATGCTTTGATGTCCCGCATGTAGATAGAGCGGCTAGTCATATAGGAGTGCTCAATATTGTGCACCGCGACCAAGGCGGAGAGGAAAACGATATAATTACGTAATTAATGCATGAGTTTAATTAGGGTAGTTTTGTAAATTACGAGATACATTCCTGCAATCGCAAAATGCCTTGGTTCATGAGATTTGAGCCCTGTAAACCGGAAGGGAGGGGGTACTGCACGCGGTGTAGTCTAGTCACTTGTTGAAATCTCTAGAAAGGCAAATACTCCTTTCCGGTTTACAAGGCTATACTACTCCCTCCGTCTAGGTGTGTAAGTCATCTTACAAAAACCAAATAGTCCCAAAACACTTAGGCATAGTGCATTAACTTCTACCTTGTTTCTTGTTTCTTGACATATCAACCAATAAGAGATGAGAGGTGTGCATGCTTTTAATGACTTGAGACTACCAAACATGACATGCAGTGGCTAGTTCATTGCTTGCAATGCTATTAATTAGCAAATAAACATTGGTGAACCAAGGAGGAAATGGTGCTAAGCGCATGGACCTATGCAGAATGAGTATCAACCAATGGATGATGGAGTTTAATTGTTAAACAATTCAATGAGGCAAGCTTAGCTACAAATTCAATGACTTACTCACCTATACGGAGGGAGTAGCAATTACTAGTACTACTACAATAGTGGGCTCAAATAGAAATTTTGTCTCATGCAAGAGCCTGGCTACTACTCCCTTCGTTCCTAAATATTTGTCTTTTTAAAGATTTCAAATGGACTACCACATACGGATGTACATAGACATGTTTTAGAGTGTAGATTCAGTCATTTTGCTCCGTATGTAGTCACTTGTTGAAATCTCTTGAAAGACAAATATTTAGGAACAGAGGGAGTATATGTGTGCTCCAAGGCACCGCACCATGCGAGCATTCGCAACTGCCATGTTTGGGTTGCGCTTGGCTCTTCGCCTCTTCGAGAAGACAAACAATGATGTTACTCCTACTTATACAGTATCGAATCCACTGCTGCATGTCCGTCCACCTCGTGCGGGAGGGATAGCATGTAGCGAAAGCTTCTACTTACTGCTCCTGCCTTTGTGTCTATGATAGGTGGGCCCAACAGGTGGTTGGCCCTCCTGTTATGCAGCCAAAGGTAGGTGCAGTTAAGGCATCGGAGCTCAGTCCGCGAGGAAGAGGGTGTTGTAGTAATCAAACTTCTCGGTCTTGTACGAGTTGACGCGTGTCACACCCTAGCTAGTCATGCATTAGAGTGTTGCATCATGTTTACTCTTTCAGCAGAAACTTGAAGTGGGGATGACAGAACCCCCAGTCCCCTCTGAAACCAACTAGGGTTTACTAAAATAATTTTCAATGAACCTGAAATGCCCTTCTAAAATGCCCATCATTTTTTTGTCTTGGTTCAGAACCTCTGCAAAAGTGGTGCACATTTTCCTAGGCCATCCTAGGGTTTTTGAATTAAATCATAACTATTTGAATTTGGGCATTTAAAATTATATAAAATATTTAAATGCTCAAATATCTCCAAACTAAAATGTTTCATGTTGGAAATAATCCAACTATGGACCAGGGGTAGTTTGGTGATTTTTGGAGTTGTCTAGGTATTTTATTTAATTCAACAAAGTTGCAGATATATTAAATAAAAACAGAAATAGAAAAAAAGGGAAAACCCTACCTGGCGCCACCGCAGCCCACTAGCCAGCCCACCTGCCGGCCCAGCCCAGCACCGCGCCAGCGAGCTGCTTGCCGGCCAGGCAGGCAGGCAGGTGCCCGACGGCGACCGCGGCGTGCGCCACGCACCTGCTCGCCGCCTCGCCGCTCCCCTCGCCAGGTGACGACGTGGATCGTCCTCTCTCTCTCCCCCGAACCCCCCAGA
Organism: Triticum aestivum; assembly: GCF_018294505.1. NCBI lineage: Eukaryota > Viridiplantae > Streptophyta > Magnoliopsida > Poales > Poaceae > Triticum > Triticum aestivum. Next base: position 200,598,494 of record NC_057795.1, read on the forward strand.
CA